>NW_022630996.1:17114160-17360081 GCF_010015895.1 Lontra canadensis
GGGCAAACGTTAGAGAACCAGCAATGTTTAAGACAAAACATTAGGAGACATAACATTCATTTAGTCCCATGTTACTAAATCTGGTTTAGTCCGAATGCAACTTTTAGATACCAGTGTCTTTCTTCCCTCCCATCGTGCACGAAGTCGCAGACAAAGGGAGGAGGATCTCTCAGATGCTGTCCTGCTTGCGTCCCTCGCGGGAACTTAGGAGCATCTTAGCTAAGGTCTGTCCGTATAAACCCCGGACCAGGCTACTCCGTGGAGTAGATGACGGTTATGCCATATGATGCCCGGAGAGACTCAGGGTGCAGCCCACTCAGACTCCGGAGCCGAAGCGGTGGAGCCATACAGGCACACTCGCACAGTCAGGCACTCTTCAGATTCAAACAGGTTGGACACCCTCCCCTTTAATAGAATAAAAGCTTCACATCTACTGTTGTAACTTAGTTAACTGGCACAAGGGACACGGAACACATAATTAACAACACAACATGGAGACATACTACACTTATGATGGCCCCCGAGGTGGGACTCAACCGACGATCCCTGAGAGGCCCCTGCTGGGCAACGAGGGACGTCTCTGTCGGCCCACTGGCAGCCCTATAGCGCATCCGCCAGGGGCTTATTTGCCAGTCCTCTATCTGGGACTCCAACCCAGATACAGAAAGCAGAAAGGACAACGCACAAAAACAGAACACAAGAACAAAGCACAAAAAACAGAACACAGGAACAAAGCCGGCTTTCTTACCGATCGGTTTCCAACGACCCGTTGACTAGTTGTCTGGTGGGCTTGAAAAGGGGGGGGGTATCCCGGACGAGCCCCCAAATGCAATGCCGGATGAGTAATACGCCCACCTTAAAAGACCACCAGAGACGTGAGTCAAAGCCAAGCGGCAAGGGTCGTTTATCGCAGGTTCGAACCTGGACCTCCGCTCATTGCAGGTTCGAACCTGGACCTCCGCTCACTTGTTACCGGTGACGCTTAGAGGTCCCGGGCTGGGTAGGTTCAGGGTTTTTATAGACAGGTACAAACAAATTTTGGGTGGGGCTGAGCCAATTGGTTGACATTTTGAACATTTGAAAAAGGCATATTTGGTGTTAGCTGATTGGTTTAGGGGGCCCGCGCGCGCGTTAAGCAATCGAACAGAAGCGGAACTGGCTGGTTAGCCCGCGGGCGGAAAAGCAAGCGTCGTACAGAGGCGAAACTAGCTGGTTAGCTTTCGGTTTCCCGATTCCCTAGATAGAATACGCTTTCAGTCTGGGGGTTCTTTTGGTCTCTCATTCACGGTTTACTTCTTTCCCTGGCTGCCTTCACGGATGGGAGGTGGAGCAGGACTCAGTTTGCGGTTTTCTATGCGTGTCTGTTTCCTCTGGATAACTCTCTGGAGGACAAGGATTTGGCGGTGGGGGTTGGTGAACACCTAGGAGCCAACGGAATAATTTATTAGCCCGGTGCGTTTCTAGCTAAGCATGCGGCCAGGAGGTTCAGCACTGGCGTTGGCTGGCTGGAGCGTCTGGGTAAGCGTGCCCCTTTCTAAACATTCTACGACATGTGATTACCGCAGCAGGACGTCCTTTTGTCTCCAGGGTGGGTCTGGGGACCAGCAGACCCCTCAGGACTTGGAGTTCGTGCCTCCCGGAGCTTGAACTGAAACACCCGGCTGAGATCCGCCCGGGGTTCCTCCCTCCTGCAAACGACTGATACTTACTGCAGCTGCCCGCGTTTTCCGCACTCTCCTGGCGCCGCTCTGTCCCCGAAGAGGCAGCGGCCCACCTAGCCCGCACGTCCCGTAGCCTTACCTCCGTGCCGCCCTTCCCACCCCAGTAAAATGTTCTCGGCGCCCAGAAGCCGCCGCTGAAGGGGCGCGGCTGCGGGCGGAGAGGGAGGGAGCCCGGCGGCCGAGCGCCGCGGCACCGGCTCCAGCAGGCGCGCACGCGGCTCGCCCCGCCTAGGACACTAATGGAGCGTCCCTAAGAGACCCCAGCTCCAGCGTTCTCCCCCACCTCCAGGCCCCCAGGTGAGACTAAAACAAAGCGACAGCCCCCTGCGACCGGCAGCCAGCCCCGTCTGCCCGCCTGCAGAAGGGGGCTCGCAAGCAGGCTCCTAAGCCCGGAATCCGACCGGAATCTTGGGCACGTTTTGTTTTGTGGAAAGAAATGTTGTCATCACCGTTTTCCTTTGTTTTCCAGTCGTTTCTTTTCTGGTGGTAACTTAAAAACATTTCCTCGGGGGACGGGGCGAGGAAAGTCGGATATAAATGTTTACAAGTGCAAAGCCCTCGGGCTGAATGCAGTGTGGGCGACTTCACAAATGCCTCCTCCTAACCAGGTTACCCAGGCGAGGCTTCCTAGGGCCTCCTAAGAATGGTGGCGGAGAGCCAAGGGTACACACGGGATGCCGCGATTTGTGGGGGTCTGTTTCAGCATTTATATTTAAATATCTTTCCCTCTAAGAATTTTTAATTGGAGATTTCGCCTTGAGGTGCTCCAATAAATCAGAGAAGGAGCCAAACCTAGTTATTTCGCTTCGTAACCAAGCTTTATTTCAGGGCTTTCTTTGCCCTGCCGTTCCTGCCCCGAAGCGATCTGTAAAGCGAACCCACTCTGATACAGTTTGAAAAGTGCATTTTGTACTTGGCTCTTTCTTTGATCGAATTAATCTGGGCTTTTTTGTAGTTCTAAATGAGGCCTATGGGCTGACAATGTAGCTGTTTAAAGGGGATTTTAGGGGATAATAGCCAATGCAAATAGTGCCATGAGAATGGCAACTTGCTTTTGCACTTTCAATCACATAATAACAGCAAAGAAAGCTTTTAAAATGAATTGAAATTTTGTGGCATGCCATCTGGGATTATTTGGGGAAACAGTTCTGAATACTGCAGTTGGGCGAAAGAATGGTGGTACGGCCCGCTCTTAAGCTGACATGTTTCAGATGGCAACCTTATGCTAACTGGCGCAAAGTTGGCTAGCATTTTTTTTAAATTTTATTATTTTCTTTCTCTCGGATTATCTGCAAAAATTCTCTTTGATTGCTGGTATTTGGGTCTGAAAAACTTTTCTATTGTTGAAGAATTCAATTCAACCCCTTGCAGCTGCTGATCCCCTCATTGTTCCACTCGTTATGTGTATGCGTCTCAGATGAATGTAGCCAAGCCTTTTAGTGCCTTAATAGGTGTCTACATAAAGGTCATTTATTCTGCCGTCCTTGTTTTAACAAAAGTTTATACACAAACAACAACCACAGCTAAAACATTCACATTAATCAATTTCCTCCTAATGCAAAATGCAAAAACTGCCTCAGGCCGTGGCCGGGGCATGAAAAATGTTTGCTGTGTATGATGTTGTAAAGCAGAAAGTTTAAGTGATTTTTTTGTCGAGGGCAAAGCATAATGATTTCCCCACCATTTCTAGCTGAGAGCGCCGGTCCTGGGCTTCTGTGTGTGTGTGTGTAGCTCTGGTCAGGTTACAGGAAGGGCAGAGAGGTGCTTCAGATGCAGGGGGCTGAGGCTTCAGTTTTTCCCTTGATGTTCTCACTGGTTTGGGGGCTGTTCTCCGGAAACTTCTGCTATTGTCTCTGCAGGGAAGGACGGGTGGGTGATACTAGAATCTGGAGAAACTTGCATAAAGGTATCTAGAATTTGCCAAAAAACAAAAAACAAAACACCAAAACAACAACAACAACAACAACAACAACAACAAGTAAGTGATTTCCTCGCAAGTGGAGGTCCCCATGCCATACAAAAGAAAAGACAACCACAGCCACTTCCTCCCATCTGCAACCCCACGGGGGCTGCTTTTAGGTTGAAGGCAATGGTGACAAGAACAGCTTCCCACGGCAAGTGCCTGTGAGGGTGCCCTAGGCTAAGGAACATCCAGTGGGGCGGGGTGGCGGGTGGGGTGGGGTGGGGTTGGTTTACAAGCGAGCGAGAGCCAGGGTACCTAAGGGATCTTGGTGCTTGGGGGGGGATTGCCTAGCAAGCACAGTGGACGTCATGTGGGAATTACAGAACTCTGGCCACGTGGGGGAGGGAGCGAGGAGGCCCACCCACCCAGCCTTGCTGAGCAAACCCCAAAGAGCTTGCTTCAGCCCTGTGATTCTGAGAAGGGGGCACATTCTTTGATCCTTCTCAGGATGATACATAGTAACTGATCACAGCCCTAAATTCACCCAGATCCCTCCGGAAGTAAATAGAAACACTATTTGGCCTCTACAGGTTTTTCCTCCAGGCCCTGTCAGTTTGCCTGCTTAAGGTTTAGACTTGGTGAGTTAAGGATTCAAGTCCTTAGATGCTTTGGGGGTTTTGTGAAGGTTAAAAAAGCTCTGACATTTGGCCTCAGGGTGTGGCCACCCCTTCCCCAACCCTTCTCCAGGGGGCTTTTCCTTTCATAGGCTCTGTCAGGTCCCACAGGGACCTCTGAGCCTCTTGGGTTCCATGGGGCTTTTAAACTTTAAAGAGGTGCAAAGGACCTGGGGTCTTCTTAAAATGCACACTGTGATTCTGCCGCTCTGGGATGGGGCCTGAAAATCTGCATTTCTGATGAGCTCCCCGTGATGCTGCTGAGGGGCTGGATTTCAACTCCCAAAGAGATGAGGTACCGCTCTTGCTGTCCCACAGCCTAATTACCCATCTGTAAAATGATGGTGATAAAAATGCCCATTGAGGCAATCAGGGATTTCTTGGCTTTTCAACTCCCGTAACTTTTTGGGAGATTGGGAAGGGCTTGAGGACAGCCGAGTTTTAGGGAGGCTTATCCTACAGTTTGTCTTGCCCCTCTTTTTGTCCTTTTACTTCCCAGCAAGAGAGACAAAGTAAATGATATTTGGTCCCAATCTTTTATCATTTCTATATTTTTCATTCATTTAAAAAATGCATTAAATGTATATCAGATACCCACTATATAGAGCACTGTGCGAGGTGCTGGGGGCACAGCGGTGGCAAACAGCTCTCATCCCTGGCCACTAGCAGTTTGCACTCCCGGAGCTGGCAGTGGAGGGTCTCACCCTGGCTGCACACTGGAATCACTTTGAGAGTTTTGGGGACTAAGAGATACCTGAGCCCCACTCCCATTTGGAGAGAGTCACATTTAACTGGTCTGGGATGGGGTGCAGTCATCAGCAGTTTAGAATTGCTTTCGGGCAAATCTGGTGCACCCAGGACTGAGCATCCTTGGCCCAAAGAGTTCCTGCCAGCCTGCCTTTATAGAACATCATGCCCATCGTCGTGAGAGGGGAAGTGGCAAAGCTACCATGTGTACCATTCAATGTGTATCGGTGTGTCCGTGATATCACATCCCGAGTCTAAGCCCTAAGATGGGTGTCTCTCTGGCATTAGCCCCTCCACTGCTCAGTTGAGGCTGCTTTGTTGCAAAAGAGGGGCAGGACTCCATTGGTTCTAGTTTGGGTGAGCAACTGTCCTGGTTTGTCCAAGACTGAGGGGTTTTCCAGGATATGGGGCTTTTCGGAGTTAAAGCCAGTAAAGTCCCATCCCAGACAAACCTCAGTGAGTTGGTGGTCACCTTAATTCTGGTGCAGTGACTCCTGCTGTGCGGTTCTTAAGCTGGACACAAAAAGCAGCATTCGTAGAAGGAAAAATGGATAAGTTGGAACTCCCTAAATGAAAAGCTTTTGCTCTGTGAAGGACTATGTGAAGAAGATGAAAAGATAAACTACAGACTGGGAGAAAATATTTGCAAACTGCATGTTTGATAAAAGACAAGCATCTAGAATATACAAAGAATTTTGAAGACTCAATAGGAAAAACCAAATAGTGCAGTTAGAAAATCGGCAAAAGACATGGGCAGACATTTCACTGAAGAGGATACACAGATGGCAAACAAGCACATGAAAAGATGTTCAACATCACTAGTCATTAGAGATATGCAGATTTAACCGCCATGAGCTATTGCTCTATGCCTATCGGAATGACTATAATGAAAAATAATGACCTCACTGAATGCTGGTGGTGAAGTGGATCACATGGGTCACTCCCAGGTCATGTGTGGGAATGTAAAATGGCACAGACAGTTTTGAAGTTTCTCATAGAATGAAACATGCACTACCATATACCCAAGCAATTGCACTCTTGAACATTTACCCCCAAGAAATGAACACTTACATTTACACAAGAAGCTGTACACAAATGTTCATAAAAGCTTATTTGTAATCTCTACACATTGGAAACCATTCAGATGTCCTTCAGCAAGTAAATGGAGAGCCACTGATTGCGTTTCTGTAGATAAAATCTGTTAAGACATTGTGGGGAAAGAAAATAAAAGGAGGTCAGAATATTCAGAACTGCTATTCCAGGTCTTGCTAGCGCTGGGTATTTGGTTTCGGGGTTCTAGGTTCAGAGGGCAGTCAGCCTGTGTGGGGGACTGGAAACAACTCTCTGAGGGGCTGGAGGAAAAATGCAGAATAAGAGGATGCAGTGAACTGGAAAAATAAAAAAAACCCAAATAACAACAACAAGAGCAGCAAAAAAACCCAAGGCTGAGTTATAAGTAAGAACACTCCCATCAAGGATATTTAGTTTAAAAAAAAGGACTATTTCGGGGCACCTGGGTGGCTCAGTGGGTTAAAGCCGCTGCCTTTGGCTCAGGTCATGATCCCAGGGTCCTGGGATCAAGCCCCACATCGGGCTCTCTGCTCAGCGGGGAGCCTGCTTCCTCCTCTCTCTCTGCCTGCCTCTCTGCCTACTTGTGATCTCTGTCAAATAAAAAAAAAAATTTAAAAAAAAGGACTATTTCTAGGATAGAGTTAATGTAAGTTCAACTCGATATTCTTCTATGTTTGTACCTCTGTAGTATAGGGATCACAAAGGCTCATAATGGTGATCAGATCATGAAGTGTTTTCTGACTTGTCAAAACTGTTTTACAAATGTTATTATGGGTAGATTCTACTGTTTCACAATTTTCTGCAATGTGGTAATGCACGGACGGTCTTGTTATGACATCTCTTAATTAATGTTTGCTGATCCCGACCGTGCTCTTTCCCATCCCTTGGATGTTCAGGAGGTGAAGGTACCTGGACACAACAGAACTCATGAATCCTTCCTTACGTTGCTAATCGAAGGGCTCATGTATTGGTTCAGATCATGAGTCGTGTTGCATTTTGGGGCCCAAGCATCCGGAATTGCCAAGCCAAGGGACTCACTTGCGTTTTTCATGCAAAACGATACCCTACTGGAGCCCCCCACCACTAGTACCGTAGACATAATGACAGCTGACTCCTATGTAGTACTTCCCATGCACCCGACACCGTTTGAAGTATTTTACTCAGGTTAACTCTTTTAATTCGCCTTTCAAACCTACAAGATAGGTACTATTTCTATTCCCGTTTTACTGATAAGAAAACTGAGGCACAGAGAAGTTAAACTGCCCAAGGTCATGTAGCTTAGCAGAACCAAAGTTCAGCCTGGGTGGCTCAGTAGGTTAAGTGTCTGCCTTTGGCTCAGGTCATGATCCCAGAGTTCTGGGACCAGCCCTGAGGGTTCCTTCCTTAGCAGGGAGCCTGCTTCTCTCGGCTTCCCGCTCTCCCTGCTTGTGCTCGCTTGTCTCTCTCTGACAAATAAATAAAATCTTAAAAAAAAAAAAAGAAGAACCAAAGTTCAGACCCAGTTTATCTGGCTCTGAGGTTCATTCCCTTTCAAAAAAAGTATGCAAATGCGGAAGTTTTATAATAGGTCATCTATTTGAATGCCAAATATTTTTATTTTATCGCCTCAAATTTTCTAGAATTTGGTTTGGTTCCCTTTTCTGAATCCACTTCTCTATCAAGTGTCCTTTTCACTTACATGCAATATTCCCATTTGCCAAAAATGGTAGCCCATGGTAGGTTGCGTTAATTGTGCAGTCTCACAAATGGCAAGACTAGATTAAGATGCAATAACGTTATCGTAGATGTCATTGTGTGTGTCCGCTGTTTTGATCAGGCCTGCATAATTTAACATTTACTGGTACTATGGAATAATTTGTTGGATGGCATCATTTTCATTTATTTAAAATTAAAGTTCAGGATAATGTGTCATTTGTTTGTGTCCATGGATTGCCATTTTCCCCATGAGCACCTTAGAAGAAGAAGATCAAGCTTGCTGTAGAAATCTTAATAAGTTTTAGAGGGATTATCCGAAGCACGTGTCTGCTCTCCCCTTCTCCCACATTCACAAATCTACTACAGACAGGCTGACCTATGAACACCAGTATGTTTTTTATTCTATGATATGTTCCCAGGCTTGGAGGGATTTGAATGACTCTAGATTTAATCATAGGCTGCTGTTTCTTAGTGGAACACATATTCCTTTAAAAATGAAATGAAACCGTGTTATCTTGCAGCAATCTAAGGGATTTTTCTTGCAAGAGTTTGTTGTTGTTGGTATTAAGAGTCTCTTTTAGTATTGCTTCTATTTCTCTATTTTTTGAGAAAAATCAGAGGGTAACTTACATGATTCCCCCTATCTTCACACTCAACTTAGACTGCTGGGTTAGCTCAGTAGGAGAGCTAATGGGTGGTAATTAACTTTTAGATAAATTACTGTTGGAGGAAAAGGGAAGGTACCTTGAGAGCTGGAAGTCATTCCATCAAAGCAGTCAGGGAAGACCTCTGTGTAATTCGTCATTTGGCAAATGATGACGATAATGCTTGCTTGACGATCTAAGAAATAGCATCTAACGCATGCAGGCATCCAAATGAGGAGGAAAAAACCCTATGCCATTGTCAGCCTGTCTTCTCTCTGACTCAGAACATAAGAGGCAGAGAGGACAGTGTCACCATGGCTTAACATAGACTTACACTTACCCATCCGTCAGTCCTGTGAGCCGCCAGAGCAGTCTTCAGTAGAAGAAAGTCATGGACCAGAATCTAGCCAGATTATGGAAACGACTTTCTCTGGGCAATCAGGCAACTGGCAGAAGATGGGAAAAAGCTTCCAGTCTACCCCATTGTAATGGCAGTGCTCGTACAGAAGGAGAGAAGGACTTCAGCTTTTTCTTACTATTTTAAGCTCTTTGTCAAGTCGACTTAAGTCCTAATTCTGTGTTCGTTACTATTTTCCCTCTTGTTTAGTTTTCATTTGATTTGTTCTTTAGAATGACAGTTTATCATGATGCATGCTGAAGATGACAAGCTTTTGTATTCTATTGACTGGCTAAACAACTCTTGCTTTATAATCCAACTTTTTGGGCTCCTACTTCACTGAATTATGACAACTTTCTCAACTGTTGGAAATGGCGTTACTATTTTTATTCCGTACACCACGGAAGCTGTACTTCCATTGGCTATCGGAGACTTTTAGAACAAGAAGGAGCCTTTGAGCCAAAAAAATCTGCATTTGCAGAGCGCTCAGTCCCTGTCAAGAATCCCAATAAATGTATAGTGTTTCATTCGCTACAATCTGTGGGGTGAGTGTAAATTATCTACATTTTACGGTGAGGATGAATGAGGCCTGGCCAGGTAAACTAACATAAGCAGAGTCTCCCATCTGATGGTAGCTCCCCTGACTTGGGTGTGTGCTAGGAATGTCCAGGTGCTAACTGCCTGGGTGATGCCTTAGAAAAGAAAACTGAGGTCAGAGAAGTTAGCGTATCTAAAATGACATCAACAAACGGCTGATTTTCTGAATTAACTAAGTAAAGCAAAAAAGGGGGAAGTCCTGGTGAAGATCCTGGTGTCCAGGAATGGAATTCTCTGCCTTCTAGGCCTTCGACACTTCCCCACCCCCATCTTGGGAAACTCCTTCCGAGACGAGATCCCAAAGTGCACGCTAGCAATAAGCACTTAGAAATAACAGCTTGTTGAGATGTAATTTACATATCACAATATTCACCCTTTTAAAATATATCATTCCTTGGTTTTTAGTATATTCACAGAGTTGCTGGAATCATCACCAACCCCTGGCAACCACTGATCTGCTTTCTGTCTCTGTGGTTTTGCCTATTTTGCACATAAATAAATGGAGTAATTCAATATGCGGCCTTTTATGTTTGGCTTCCTTCACTTAGCATAATGTTTCCAAGGTTCATCCGTGTTGTGGTATGAATCAGTTGCCTTTTAGGGGATGAAAAATATTTCGTTGCATAAATATACTATATTGTGTTTATTTGTTTATCAATCTGTGGACATTTGGGTCCTTCCACTTTTTGGTTATCTTTAATAATGCTGCGATGAACATTCATGTATAGTTTTTGTATGGGTGTATTTTTTTTTAAGATTTTATTTACTTGGGGGGGAGGGGCAGAGGGAATCTCATGCAGAGTCTGCTGTGAGCTCCGAGCCCCATGTGGGGCTTGATCCCACGACCCTGAGATCATGACCTGAGCCAAAATCAAGATTCAGACTCTCAACTGCCTGAGCCACCCAGGCATGCTGTTGAATGTGTGTTTTCATTTTTTTTTTGGGGGGGGGCATACACCTAGGAGTGGAATGGCTGGACCAGATGGTAACTCTGTTTAGATTTTTGAGGACCTGCCAGACTGTTTTCCAGAATGGCTGCACTAGTGGACTTTCCCCGCAGCAGGGTCTGAGAGCTCCAGTTTTTCTACATCTTGCCCACACTTGTTATTGTCTATCTTTTTGATTGTAGCCAACCTAGTGGGTATGAAGAAGTATCTCAATGGTTTGGGTTTGTATTTCCTTAATGACTAATAACGTTGAAAATATTTTCTTGTGCTTATTGACCATTGTATATCATCTTTGGAGAAATAACTATTCAGATCCTTTGCCCATTTTTAATTGGGTTGAGTGTGAAGAGTTCTTTATATTCTGGATAGTAGACCCTTATCAGATGTGTAATTTGCAAATATTTCTCCCATTCTGTGGTTTGTCTTTTCGCTTGTTGGTGTTCTCCAAAGCACAAAGTTTTTAATATTGATGAAGTCCAATTTATCTGTTTCTTAGGTCACTTGTGCTTTTTTGGGTCATATTAAGAAAACATTTCCTAATCCAAGGTCACAAATATTTACTCCTATTATTTCCTTCTGAGTGAAATGTGTAGTTTTAGTTATTAATTATAGTAAAAACTGAAATCTTAGGTTTATAATCCCTTTGATTTTTTGTACATAGTATGTGGTAAAAAACATTTTTCATGCAAGTTTAAAGGAGTTAATCAAGTTGGCAGATATCACTTTGATCATTAAATTGATGTATATTAGAACAATATAGTCCATTCCTTGAAATTATGTTAATCTACTGTTGTGATTGTGAAGAATTATTAGAATTTTGGCTTCACATTTAAAATTGATTCTAGCCCTGTCTTTTCTAACTTTAATTTTCTTAAAAAACTAATAATAGTAATTTGGTCTATGATTCTTTGATTCATATCTATTGGGCCACTGTACTGGGATGGGAAATCATCTTCTATTAAGGGACTTCTGCTAACAGAAATAAAAAGGCAATTCATGAGCCACAAGAGTAAAACATATCTTTAATTATTATTATAAGAAAGTAATAAGATTGAGAAAAGAGTCTACAAATCTGGTTCTTGCATTAGGAACAGGCAACTGAAAGTGCTATGTAAGCACTTAAGAATTAAGAGTTTAAGCTCGCCATAGTTCCATATGTTGGCCAGCTGCTGAGGAAGAGAAAAAAGATAGACGGATCGAGAAGGAGGGATCAGGGAAAATGAATTCAGAAGAGACTAGTCAGGAAACCCACCCCCAGATGGCTGGTGTGGCCTGGCAGTTCGTGGGAGGGGGGACCCTGGCAGAGTGAAGACCTACCAGGTGAATGGCCCTCAACGAAACCTATAAAACTTGTTGTGCTGTTAAAAATACAAAGGCAAACAGAGTAGGAGAGGAAAGAAAGAGTCTGTAGTTAGGCACCTGGGTGGCTCAGTCAGTTGTGTCTGCCTTGGGCTCAGGTCATGATCTCAGGGTCAAATCCAGCCCTACATTCCTCCTAGGAATCCCTGCTCAGCGGCGAGCCTGCTTCTCCCTCTCCCTTTGCCACTCCCCTGCCTGTGCTCTCTCTCTCTCTCTCTTATTCTCGGTCTCTCTCTGACAAGTAAATAAATGAAATCTTTTTTAAAAAAGAAAGGGACTGCAGTAAGCAGAAATTGATCACAGCACTGAAGAGGAAGTCACGAGTATTTTGAGAGACTGGGATTAAGTCATTTTAAAGGGGGCAGGTTCTTCATATTCAATCAAAAAAGCATAATGACAGATCTCCTACCTTAGTACTCTCACTCCAGGAAGGATATCTGTCGGTTAGGAGACCATCCAGCTTCACAACCATGTCTTTTATCTCCTGTATGACACTTGGACCTAGTGCAGAAGACAGAATTTCTTCTAGTGAGTTCACGGGCATCATTTTTGCACATTATTCTGTTTCTTTAATATATTTCATGCAGCCTTAGCATACCAGGCACTTATTAGGATCACATATAAATGCCTTTTTTTTTTTGCTTTCAAGAAACTCATAGCTATAATGCAGGTCAGTAGGCAAAAGATTCTAGGTCTTCAAGACATTAAACATGTAATACTATTATTGCAAACTTCAATTCAGATCGTGAGTGACTAGAATTCAGTTGTACTGAATTGACATGAGCTCAGGGCTCTGTACCTTGATAAAAAGGTTTGAAGTGATCAAGGCAAAATGTTGATAAATAGCCAACAATGTGAGACTCTATCAACGTGTGACAAGTTTTTATTTTAAGAACATTACATGCTTTTTTGTATCAAGTCCTTCAACAATATTAATTTTCAAGAACATGAAATTCTGTCTAGTGAACTGAAGCGGGTAATTATTATGCATAAAAATATGAATAACCCTGAATAACCAGGGTCATGCCAATTACTCTGTCACTCATAAGTAATCGATTATTTTTGTGCAGCATCATATAGTGATAATGCACAGCTCGCAAATGAAAAATAATTTTTCAAATGCGTGGTAAGGCATGCCTGAAGGCTTTAACACGTTTACTTGGGAGGTAGGTTATGTCTCTTCGGGGGGTGCTAGGTTGAATGGTTTGAAGAGAGGTGGGTCCTGGCTGGCCTGTGTGTCAGCCTCCTAGGCATGTGGGGTGCACGGCTCCCATAGGCTTAAGATGATGCATGTCATTTGACCACATGGCAGACATTGACGTACGGACCGTGTGATGAGTGCAGCGTATGACACTGGTGGATTCCAGTAGTGATAATGGTGTCTGTCTGGGGACTTGGCATTGTGGCTCTAGGATGTCCCCCTACTTTCCCAGCCACCCCTTTGTGAAAATGGGGGAATCTTCCCTGAGGCTGACCGCCCCTGGCTCTTCTTCCCGAGCTGTGTTCTGGCGCGCTCCTCAGACCCTGTGTCTTCTGGAAGGCCTCTGCAGTGAGCCTTTCCAAGGTCTCAAGGAAAGCTCCCTTCCGCAGCTCTGGACTCTTTCGAGAAAGAAAGCTCGGGAAGGCATTGATACAACTCAGAAGCAGCAAGAAAACTGCTTTATAGGTTGTTGTTGGAACTAAATGAGATGTTTGGCAGAGCATTACTGTGTGTGCCGGCAGTGGTTTAACAGACACTGAACTATAATTTTTACTTATTAATTGTTATTAATGATAACTGTACATTGGAACTAATTGCTTATTTCACACTCTAACAATCTATTTCCCCTTTGGAAAACTCCATAGTCACCAAGGAGGTAATGGAGGGATGCTTTTCTTTGTAAAGACTGTGTTTCATTTTAGATTTATGTATCATTTATTAAAATTCCTCCAATTCAGATATATGAAAAGAAAAAAAAATGTTTGTACCCAGAGGCCTCTGGAAGATGCCAGGTAGAGTATTATTTAAGGGAAATTATTGGCTTCAGTGGGTGGTATTTATTGAGCGTTTGCTGAGAAGCTCTATGAAGAGTGAACCTCAATTTTTCCCTCAGGAGTGGCTCGTATAGCCCAGGACGTGGGACAGAATACAGGCCAGACACAAAGGGTTAATTGCAAATGCAAGGGGAGGTCAAGGCCAAGGCACATAATACAGCTGAATGTTAGAATAATCAGTCCTAGGAGAAGTCAGAGAAAAATTCACAGAAACTGAGCTATAAGCAACTTGAGAAGAAAGGGCCTTGGCAGGAAGGAATGGGAAGGGATGGGATGTAAGGACTGGAGGGAGGTCTCAAGTGTACTCTTGGTGAGAGAAAGAGAGAGAGAGAGAGAGTGTGTGTGTGTGTGTGTGTGTGTGCGTGTGTGTCAGGGTAAGAGAGAGGGGCACACGGTAATAGAAACCAAGAGAGGATGGGGCACCTGGGTGGCTCAGTGGGTTAAAGCCTCTGCCTTCAGCTCAGGTCATGATCCCAGGGTCCTGGGATCGAGCCCTGCATCGGGCTCTCTGCTCAGCAGGGAGCCTGCTTCCTCCTCTCTCTCTGCCTGCCTCTCTGCCTCCTTGTGATCTCTGTCAAATAAATAAATAAATAAATAAGTAGATAGATAGATAGATAGAAAGAAAGAAACCAAGAGAGGAAGAGCATGAGCTAGGGACAAATTGGGAAGAAAGGATCCTTGTCATTTTTACTGCATACCAGGTGCTGGGCTAGCTGATGGGGTCCTCGAACAAGCCTAAAAAGCCCAGCCAGCCTGTCTCCTTGGAGCCTCGAGGCCCCAGGGGCCTGCAGACAAGGCTGAAGGCACAGCTCAGCTGAGAGTCACCTGCAGTAACCTGGGGGAGCAGGGATAGTGCCCTGACTTAGGGAGTGGCAGAGAGTGCTTCAGGGGCTGTAAGGGACAAGCCCAGAACTCCCCCCAGGGGTTTCTTCCATGCTCACAGCCCAGTATGGGTATTCCTGGCAGACAGCGTTCTGAGTCTCATTCGGGGGCCCAGGCTCCTTCTACCCCGTGGTCCCATCATCCTTTAAGACCTCTATTCTATAAGTCCCCTCTATTCTGCGGGTGGATGAGGGAAGAGCCTTGGGGATGGCCATCTGCTTTGTAAATGCTAAGTAGTGCTGGTCACATCAGCTTCTATTCCACGGGCAACAATTAATCGCACGCTCTCTTCCCCACGCCAGATATTGGGGCTGAGAAAAGAGAGTTTCTGTCTGGCCAGCTGTTTCCCTGTGGCATTTCCATGCTATAGAAGAGGTGTCCAGATTCGAGGTGGTGGGCCAGGGTCTCTGCTGCAGCTGAGTTGGTGAGGCATGAATGAAAGAGTAGCCCAGAGCCGGAATCAACAGGTGAATTAAGCTTCTGTGATTGATGGATATGATAAAGTTGTGGATGACTCCCAGGTTTTGGGCTCAGAAGGCAAAGCTAATAATCTTTCTGCTTACAGAGATAAGGAACAGAGGAAAGGGAGGGAGTTTGTGAGGGAGGGAGGAAAGAATAGGAGTTTGATTTTCGATATGTGGAGTTTCAGGTACCCAGGGGAGAGCCACGTGTAGATGAGCCGTTGTGGATGATGTGGATTACGTGGGTCTGGAGTTTAGGGGAGAGGCCTCCACTGGAGAAAGGGAGGTAGGAGTCCTCAGTACATAGTTGGTAATCGTGTCATGGATGAGGAAGAGCATTCTGCTGTTCTGCTGTCTCTGTCTAGGTGAGAGCAGAGGGATGGCCTGACGTCAGGCCTCCTGGCTGGGGAGGGATCAGGAATGTTGTGGGAGAGAAAAGAGGGGAACCAGCCATGACAATGTGACAACCTGTCCAACTGCAGGTAGGAGCCCTGGGGAATGGTGCTGCATTTGGTAGAAATGGGGGAGTTGGAATGGAGTATTGATTCAGAAGAGGACAATAACTAGCTCAGCGTTTATGATAAGGTTGTAGATATTGATACAGATATTGATTAATATTGATAAAACAGAACATTCAATAGGGGACTTTGGAGGTAATCCCTCTTATTCTAAGTCTTTGAAAACTTAGAGGATAAAGGAGAGGAAAAGTCAGTATGTTCTTATTCTATGGGATATTAAACTGTGTGCTTAGATGTAGTTCTGTAGACACTGTGAGTTAAAAGGCCCCTGGCAGCCTAGAGAGAGTCTTTGTGGGTCCTCGTAATTAGGCAGAGGAAGAAAAAGAGGAGTTTCCGATCCTGGAGAAGAGAACACAGAGCAGGATGAGGTCGAGAAAGGAGGAGAGAAGAGTTAGCAGGCTGAATAACAGGAAGCATTTGTATGGGGGACAGGCGGATGGGTCAGTAAGCACGCTGTGTGTGATCTTCCTCCTGATGTACATTTCAAGACCATATCAGTAAATGACCGGTCTCATTATGCAGCTTGTGTTTGGCTGGAAGCAGGTATTGCATACATGAATGTTTGTTTTAGAAAAGAGTTAAAATGGCATAAAGTCTTGTTTCATGGAGAGAGTTGAAGGCTGACATGAAACTCTGAACACAAGTTTGCAATCTATTAGGAATGAAGGACATAACCTACATTAAATGGTCAAGGGCTGTTAGGAGATGTAGTTTTGATGGAGCTGGCCTGCAGTTGCAGAGAAAAGAGGATCAGAAGATCCAGTGCGCTTGTAGCCAACAGATGTCAGTGTTGTGATGCGATCCGAGGCTGAGTTTTGGTTTCTCTCGTGCTTTACTTAAGGCTCTGATTTAGTATATGAATATCATCGGCTTCCTCTCCCCCTTGAGACATGCCGGCAAAAGTGCATTATAATGAAAGCTTTCTACATATGGAGCACTGCTTCTACACCATTTATCTGATCACGAGAATGGACAAGAGCTGATGTCATTTCGATGTAACTCTGCAAAAGACTGTAAAACGATAGCATTGGGGTGAAACTCTGATAATGAATGTCTTAGAATGGACAGGGAAAGTAGTCAGTGGTGAGGAATATATGGGCTAAATGTTAGCACGTTTCTTTTTTTGGACACAGTCACTGGCTCTAAAAAGGGCCATAATAATTCTTTCACCAGTCTCCATTGTAGCCTCTGAAAAATTATGTCCATTTAGAAGATGCAACAGCTGCATAGTATGCACAGTCTTTCTCTTTGCACGTCCAGGTGTCACGGAGGCTGGGCCCAGCTGTTTTGTGGATATCAGACTTTAAGACTGAATGGGGATGAGCTCGCAGACTGAATTTTTGGGGCCTAGTCTAACTTTTATTCCCTCTGTGGATGGGGCTGACAATGTAAGCACCTGTCTGGTGAAAGCACAGGTAAGAAGGAATGACACAGGGGTCAAGGTCAAGGAGGGAGAAGCTGTACTCCCAAGACCTCCAGCTGGCTTGCCACTCTGTATTCTCAAGTCTATTCAAGGTTTTGGCCTTCCTTGTTGCCTGGCTTCCCAGATATGACCACCTGCTCTTTTGAGCAACATTGTATCTGAAAGGAAGGAAACTTTGACTCTGACTGCTGGTACTGGAGAAATAATGTCGATTTCCAGGACTCAGTTTAGCTAGTTACAAGGTAGAGATAATACTGAATTCTCAGCAGTTGGAAGATATGACATTATGGTTTATAATAATAAATATAATATATTTGGTCTTTGTCCTGTTTTTGGCACAGAGCTCCCAGAACCCTCAGAATTTCCTAGGTGATGAGGGCATTAAAGGTGTCTTTTGTTATGCAAATGAGGTGAGTTTTGGAAAGCTTCTAAGGATGGGGTAGCCAGGGCAGCTAACTGTGTGATCAGAGGGTTGGGACTTCCCCTCTCTCCTGATCTCTGGGGATAGGGAGAGTCGCTGGAGATTGAGTTCTATCAATCAGACTATGTAATGAAGCCTCTGTAAAAACCCAAAAGGACAGAGTTCAGAGAGCTTCCAGGTGGATAAACTTGGGGAGATGGGGGAGAGTGGCATGGCTGGGAGACAGCACGGAAGCTCTCTGCCTTTTCCGAATACCTTGCCTCAGGCATTTTTTCCCATCTGGCTGTTCCTGAGTTTTATCCTTTTATAGTAAATCGGTAATCTAGTAAGTTAACAGGTTTCCTGAGTTCTGTGAGCTGCTCTGGAAAATGAATCAAATTTAAGGGAAGGGTCTTGGAAACTTCAGACTTATAGCCAGTTGGTGGGAAGTGCAGTAACAACCTGGATTTGTGATTTGAGTCTGAAATACAAGGAGTGGGTTGTGGGAATCTCCAGTCTGTAGCGGTCAGAAATCAGGTAAGCATCTGGGCTGCTAGTGGGGTGTGAGGTTGGGGGAGGGGCATGTTCTGGTACTGTGCTCCCAACCTGCGGAATCTGGTGCTCTCTACGGGTAGATAGTGTCAGAACTGAGTTGAATTCATGGACACTCACTTGGTGTCCCAAGAATTGCTTGGTAGTGTAGAGGACCCCACCCCCACCTGGCCCCTGCCACATGGCCATTGGGTCCCAGAAACCTGAAAGAGAAAGTTTTCACATGGTAGTGATCTAACCATGATGACTATAAAATGTAGTAGGAGGAGTCAAACCTAGAGTGTGAGGAAGCTCATTCCATCAGCAAACAAGGTCGATGCCAGTGACATCATAGTGTGTGTTGAGATATTTGGATGTGGCACATTTCACTGTGTCATCCTCACTGTTCATGGCTGAAGCCACGTTAGACACCAGAAATATGGCAGCTGGATGCTGGGGGCTAGATATTTAGCTTACAATTGTACATATTTGGCAGCAGGAATTGTGCTGAGATAATACTAGAAAGTCTAGTGACTTGTCAGAAGTTGTGGGAGAAGTTCCATGACTCAGAAAGCCAAAGCCAGGAGACACAAAGTCAAGAGAACTCCCATTGGACCCCAGTGGTCAAAGGCCAGCTGTGAGTGGCAACGTTATCAACAGTGCCCTATTCCTTCTTAAGCAACTAGTCAGCGACTGAGATGGGGTTGTTGATGAGGCAGATGTGGAGGAATCAAGGTCTGCCTATCACGTATATAGGAGATAGATTGGGAAAAGGACTAATAACTTTTTGCTCTTGTGTGTTTGCCATGGGCAGGATTGGGTCACAGTTGATGGTTGTCATGTCTGCCTGAGCACCACAGTCCATGAATTCAACCCATCAACTTTTTGTTGATCTAAACAATGGATCATTGTTTGGGTGAAAAGTGGTGGTGGTTGGTGGGGGGGCGCGTATGTGTGGCAGAGGTGGCCAGGAATTCCAGTCCAAGAGAATAACATGAGTAAAGGGGGGCTTTTGAAGGTGATCAGTGTGAGAGAAGACAGAGGACAGGTTTCTAGCCTGGCAAGATATGTGAAAGGACATAATAGAAAACAAAACTCACAAGGTACTTTGGGTTCAGATGTCAGAGAGTCTTAAAATTTATGCTAGGTAATCTATGCTAGGTAATCTAGGCTGGGCCACAGGTGGTGGGAAGCCATTTCCAGCTGGGGAATAATAATATGTCTTTGCGAAAAGTAATCTGAGTAGCAAAAGCATGATTCTAAGGAGAGGCAAGGGCTCTCGTTTAAAAGGAGCAGGTCATCATAAGCTATAATGTAGGGCCAGAACCTGAGCAGTGGCAGTTGGACAGCAAAGAACAGTGAGACATGAATTTAGGGTAAAATGAGGTTGGATTAAGAAATGTAAAGACCCTAAGCACTGACAAGTTAATGGCAACCCCCAGCCCTCATACATTGTTTAAAGTTTTGTTTTGTTTTTTTAATTTGACAGAGAGAGATCACAAGTAGGCAGAGAGGCAGGCAGAGAGAGGGGGCAAGCAGGCTCTCCACTGAGCAGAGAGTCTGATGCGGGACTCAATCCCAAGAC
The DNA here is from genome assembly GCF_010015895.1 of Lontra canadensis. NCBI lineage: Eukaryota > Metazoa > Chordata > Mammalia > Carnivora > Mustelidae > Lontra > Lontra canadensis. The sequence goes on from NW_022630996.1 coordinate 17,133,750, forward strand.
CCTGAGATCATGACCTGAGCTGAAGGCAGAGGCTTTAACCCACTGAGCCACCCAGGCGCCCCCATACATTGTTTAAAATAAAAACAGCACTGAACTCTAAAATAAATATAACAAAATCCAATAAATTTCTGATTTTTGCCTATGACAATACTTTGATATTTTTTATAGAAACATCAAATATCCATTTTTTTAAATTTTATTGTGTTTTTTTTTCTTTTTTTTAAATAAGATTTATTTATGAGGAGAGAGAGAGAGCGCACACATGAGCAGGGGGAGGGAAGAAGGGCAGAGGGAGAGGGAAAAGCAGACTCCCTGTTGAGCAAGGAGCAGATGGGATGTGGGACTCAATTCCAGGACCCTGAGATTGTGACCTGAGCCGAAGGCAGATGCTTAACCGACTGAACCACCCAGGTGCCATCAAATTTTGTTTTCATGTTATTGGAGACTGCTTCATCTTTGTCCTAAGAAGGTACTTAATATTCCTGTAGGGTTATCTAGTCATGATGAAATGGATAGTATTTGGAAACCTGTTGGAAATAGGAGATGGTGAATGGAGTGGAGTTTCTGGCTTTGTCTATAGGGAGGAGAGGGAAGCCATTGACAAAGAACGTAAGGTTGGTCCTGGCTATAAAGCACTGATAAGGTGCTGGAGGGAGAAACAAAAAAAGCATAAGACCCTGCCCCAAACCTTGCTGAACGTAAGAGCCATTCAAGCCGCTGACATAGTCAATTATAGTACTCATTGACTCATAATATTACAAAAAATTCACTCCCTTTTATTTCTACCTTCAAAGTTGCATTCTTTTTTTTTTTCTTTCAAGATTTTATTTATTTGTCAGAGAGGGAGAGAGAGACTGAGCAAACACGCATGCAGGGAATAGCAGGCAGAGGGGGAGGGAGAAGCAGGCTTCCCACTGAGCAGAGAACCAATGTGGGACTTGATCCCAGGACCCTGAGATCATGACTGGAGCTGAAGACAGATGCTTAACCGACTTAGCCACCCAGGCGTCCCTCAAAGTTCCATTTGTTTAATATTCAGAATATATAAAGAACTGTTTATATAAAAAATAACTCAGAAAATAGGCAAAGTACTTGAATAGACATTTCTCCAAAGATGACATAAAGATAAATGGCCAACAAGCATGAAAAGATGCTGTACCTCACTAAATCATAAGAGAAATACAAAAACCACAATGAGCTATCACCTTATACCCATTCGTATGTCTTACTCTCAAAAAACCAGAAAATAATTAGTGTTGGTAACTATGTGCACTGTTGGCAGGATTATAAAATGGTGAAACCACTGTGGAAAGCAGTATAGTAATTTTTAAAAAAATTTAATATAGAACTACTACATGATTCAGCAATCTCACTTTTGGATATATATCCAAAAGAACTTAAAGCAGAAAAAAAAAAAGAATTTAAGGCAGGATCTCAAAGAGATAGATATGTGTTTGCATGCCGATGTTCATAGCAGCATTGTGCATAATAGCCAAGAGGTAGAAGGAATCCAAATTTTTTTCAACTTTTTTTTTAAGATTTTATTTATTTATTTGTCAGAAGAGAGAGTGAGCATAAGTAAGGGGAGAGGCAGGCAGAGGGGAAAAGTAGACTCCTCGCTAAGTGAGGAGCCCAATGTGGGACTTGATCCCAGGATGCTAGGATCATGACCTGAGCCAAAGGCGGATGCTTAACTGACTGAGCCAAGCCACCCAAGTGTCCCTTCAAAGAGATACATGTTTGTATGCCCATGTTCATAGCAGCATCGTGCATAATAGTCAAGAGATAGAAGCAATCCAAATGTTCATCAATGGATGAATGGATGAAGAAAATTTTATTTATACACACACACACACACACTAAATTATATATATAATTATATAATATATAATAATATTCCATTGTGTGTGTGCATGGATGAAGCTTGAGGATGTTATGCTAGGTGAAATAAGCTAGCCACAAAAAGACAAATACTTTGTGATTTCACTTATGATGAAAGATGAAAAGTTGTGGATATCTGTTGGATAAAAGTGTGAGTATGGTTAATACTATTTACCTGTACACCTAAAAGTGATTAAAATGGTACATTTTATGTTAATATTTTTTACCACAATTTTTTAAAGTTATGACTTTTTGCCTTTTCTGTTATTACAAACCTAAACCATCTCTTCTAAGTTCCAAGAAAATCAAGCTACAAACAAAACACGGAAACACAATCCATTACTATTTAGAGGTGCCCTGAATTCAGTTTAATCAAAGAGATTAGTTTGTGTCATATGACTGTAGGAGCATGGGCATCAAGAGAGAAAGGGAGTGGCTTGTTAGTACAGAGCCTAAAGATTTCCAGGAATAAGTCATTTAGCTGGCGGCAAGGGGTCCCATTCATGTCATCACAAGGATGGATGCTCCCTTGCCTTGGCGTGGCCTTTTCTCTACAATTTCTCCCCTTAGGTTTGTGCATCCCATCTGGGTACAGTCATAGAGTATCTCTGCATATGTATACCTGTATACCCCTATACCCTGATAGTGATAAAATAGCAGGAGTAATGATATGTACCAGAATAATAAGTGGTATTTATTGGGTGTTTTCTCTGTGTAAGATTCTGTGTCCAATCTTTATATGCATCTATGAACTCTATGAACTCACTTAATTGACGCTTTTAGGTAGCTATTAGTCTTCACTCCATTTCTCAGTGAGGGAAGCTAAGTCATGGAGAATTTAAGCACACGTAAGTCATAAATAGTGAAACTTGGGTTTGACCCCAATAATCATATATTGATTAAAATCAAATCATATTTTGATTAAACACCATTCTACTCGCGGTTGTCGATAGGAAGGGTTTAGTAGAGTGGGGCACGTGAGAACGTACATATGGGAAGAATAAAAAGTGGATACTTAGAGTATTGAACCCTATCTGACTTAAGGGTCATTTTCTTCTATGAGTAAAAAGTTTATATACCCATATGTAACCATTTGTAATAGTTACAAAAGTAGCTAATAATATTTGTTTGTACGATGGACATAAAATGTCTGTTAAGGAGGAAGACATTATTTTAGTATGCAGATAGTAATACATGCCTTTTTTTAATTGCAAATTTATTGAGAGATGCCTGGTTAGCTCAGTTGGTTAAATGGCTGCCTTTGCCTCAGGTCATGGTCCTGGGGTCCTGGGATCGAGTCCTGCATCAGGCTTCTTGCTCATCGGGGAGCCTGCTTCTCCCTGTCTGCTGCTCCCCCAGCTTATGAGCTTTCTCTCTCTCTCTGACAAATAAATAAATAAAAATCTTAAAAAATATTTATTGAGATAATGGTAGATTACATGCAGTTGAAGAAATAATGCAGAGAGACGTGTCTGGGTGGCTCAGTGGGTTGAGCGTCTGCCTTGGGCTCCCATCATGATCTCAGGGTCCTGGGATGGAGCCTGCATTGGGCTTCCTGCTCAACAGGGAGTCTGCTTCTCCCTCTGCCCCTCTCCCCCACAGGGAGTGTGTGTGTGTGTGTGTGTGTGTGTGTGTGTGGTTCTATACAGTTTTTTTTTTTTAAAGACTTTTTATTTATTTATTTGACAAACAGAGATCACAAGTAGAAAGAGAGGCAGGTAGGGAGAGAGGAGGAAGCGGGCTCCCCACTGAGCAGAGAGCCTGATGCGGGGCTCGATCCCAGGACCGTGAGATCATGACCCGAGCCGAAAGCAGAGGCTTTAACCCACTGAGCCACCCAGGTGCCCCATCTATACAGTTTTTTTTTAAAGACTTTTTTTTTTTTTTAAGTTTATTTGATAGATCACAAGTAGGCAGAGAGGCAGGCAGAGAGAGAGGAGAAAGCAGGCTCCCCACTGAGCAGAGAGCCCGATGCGGGGCTCCATCTCAGGACCCTCAGATCATTACCTGAGCTGAAGGCAGAGGCTTAACCCACTGAGCCACCCAGGGGCCCTAGTTCTATACAGTTTTATCACATGTGTAGATTTGCTTATCTACCACTACAATGAAGACCCTGAATGCTTTCATCATGCGGATCTTCGTGTTCCCCTTTAGTAAGCACATTTTTCTATCTCCCTCCTGCCACAACCTCTGTCCCTAACTTTAACTTTTCCAAAACTTGGTGATTTTTCCATTTCCATAACTTTGTCATTTCAAGAAGGACAAATGGAAGGGCACCTGGGTGGCTTAGTGGTGTAAGCCTCTGCCTTCAGCTCAGGTCATGATCTCAGGGTCCTGGGATTGAGTCCCGCATCCGGCACTCTGCTTGGCAGGGAGCCTGCTTCCTCCTCTCTCTCTCTGCCTGCCTCCCTGCCTATTTGTGATCTCTCTTTCTGTGAAATAAATAAATCTTAAAAAAAAAAAAAAAGAATGACAAATGGAATCACACAGCCTGTAGCCTTTTGGGATTGGGTTTTTCACCCAGCATATTTCCCTTGAGATTCCTCCGAATCGTTTCATGTATCAATGATTCATCTCTTTGTATTGCTGAGTCATGTCCTGTGCTATGGACAAGCTACTGCTGTTGAACCCACCTGGTGAAGCACATCTGGGCTGCCTCCGTCAGTGACTATTACAAACAGGGCTGCTATGCCACTTTCTGCACAGGCCTTTGTGTAAATATAAGTTTTCCATTTCTCTGGCATAAACACCTCAGAGACAATTACGATGTCCCATGATAGCGGTTATGTTTAACTTTGTAAGAAACTTCCTGTGTTAATTTTTTATTGCTGTCACAAACTTAGTGGCCTAAAACAACACACATTGACTCAGAAGTCTGAAGTGAGTCTTACATGATGGACAGGGCGGATTCCTGCTGGATTTTCCAGAGGAGAAGCTATTCCTTGCCTCCCCCAGCACCCCCATGTTTAAAGCCCGCTTTGGAGCACCTTCTCTTCTCTCTGACACCTGTCTTCATCTTCTAAGAACCCTCCTGTGGTGTCAGGTTACACCCACTGGATAATCCACGATAATCTCATCTCAAGATTTTGATCTAATCACATCGGCAAAGGCTCTTTTGTCATATAAGGTAAGGTTTTCATGGGTTCCAAGGATTTGGCCATGGACACCTTTTGGGGATCATCAGTTAGCCGGCCACGCTGCCGAAGTGTCTCCCACGGTGACTGCTGTTTTGCCTTCACACCAGTGATGTAGGAGCAATTCATTTTTTCTGCATCCGCGTCAGCATGTGATGGTGCCTGTGTCTCATTTTAGCCATTCTCGTAGTGCGTGGTGAAATCTCATTATGGTTGGTTTTCATGTATCTTTCCCTGATGGCTAATGATGTTGAACACCTTATTCATGTGCTTATTTGCCCCCTGTCTAGCCTTTTCATTCAAATATCTGTTCATATCTTTTGCCCACTTTCTAATGGATTGTTACCTTTTTTTAACTGTTGAATTCAGAAAATTCTTTATAGTGTTTAGATCTTAGTCTTTTGTTTGGTATGTGGTTTGCAAGTACTTTTTTCCCATTTGTAGCTTGCTTTTCATCCTCTTCACCTGGTCTTTTATAAGACAAAAGTCCTCAATCTGATGAGGTCCAATTTATTGAGTTTTCTTTTTATAGATCATGCGTTTTGTGTCAAGTCTAAGAACTTTTTGCCTATCCGAGACCCGAAGATTTTCTTATTTTTTTGGTTTCTAAAAGCTTGGTAGCTTTATGGTTTTCATTTAAATCCATGATCCCTTGTGACTTAATTTGTTTAGAAGGAGTCAATACTTTTAATAGAAAAAAATTGGGTGATATGAACTAATTTTAAAGTCTTTTGGCTCTTGAAGATTATATTCATGGTGGCACTTGTTTGGTAAGACTGTCATTTGATACCAGAATAGACATCTCTGCAAATAAACCGTGTGGGTTTTAACAGCAAAGCAAACGTAAAATGTTTCTGATTTCCATGGGCATAGACCTGGACTTTTTTTCATGTGAACTGTAAAAAAAAAAAAAAAAAAGAAAACAAAAGAAACTCCTTAGTCCAATTAAAAAAAAAAAAAAGACATTAACTCAGAAGAGACTTAAACTGGGGCTTCAAGAAAAAAAAAATTAGAATACCTGACTTTGTAGTTCTTTTCTGGGGGAAAAAAAAAAAAGATTCCATGACATTTTTCTTGCTCCGTTTATTTGTTGTGGGCTCGAGTAATTTTAACTGATATCTTATTAGAAAAGAGCTCCATGAACTGGTTTAATGGTCTCAGTACTGGTTGTTTCATTACCTATTCTTCTAGTTTCAGAAGCCCAAGGGGCCTTTTTCAGTGTTTAGCGTCTAATTAAGTTCCATATTATATTGTTGGACTATGGCTGGAGGGTACTGCTGAGGGAAGTCATAGAGGAAATTTGGAAAGGAATTAGGGAGAGATTTGTAAAAGGTAACACCCAGCATTTTGAAGGATGGGACAGAAACGTAAGGATTATCAGTGTTATTGCTGAATGTTAATCAGAGACCCACAGAGGGTTTTCCCCCCTCTACCCTGGCTTATATACTAAAGAAGTAAATGTGAACCTGTACCTCCCCTTGAAATATTCAGAAGTATTCACTCTCATCAGTTCAGTACATTTTTGTTCTGGTGATTTTATATTATAAAGTTCATGATGGATTTCATACTCTGCATACGGAAGGAATAAATTCAATAGAATATAATGTGTGTGCTTTTGAGTTTCCAAAAGTCAGTATGGAAGGTGAAGTGGCTTTTGTAATAAATATAGCGATTAGATCGGTAGAGATAATTATGGAGTGATTCTGTCCCTGCCCCTTGAAGATGGATTCCACTGAAATCAATGGAATTACATGCATGGATCAAAGATAGGATGTTGATTAATTTTCACACGTCAGGTTAAAACAGCTCATGAACTAGTTGCTGCATGTGCTAGAAAAGCAATGTTCAAATATATAATCAGATCTTTATAAGCTTTTGTAAAAATTATTAGTTTTAAAGACTATATCTTACACATGTTATTTTGTTGTCAAAAATAGGATAAAATAATATGAATGTTATTGCTGCACACGTATCTTGGAAATGATGAATGCATAATTTCAAGGACCCTTTGGTGATGTATCTGGTCTCCACAATTGTAGCTTGATTGTAGATCATCAAATGAAGAGAATAAGCCTCCAAAAATAAAGATGGCACTATTATAATTAGTTTTCCTTCTTTCAAAGCAAAGACGGAAGTGCATATTCTTTTTCTGGTGTTGGGGGGAGGGTCAGAGAGAAGGAGAGAGAGAGTCTTTGAGCAGGCTCTATGCCCAGCACTGACCCCAACTCAGGGCTCCAGCTCACAACCCTGAGATCATGACCTGAACTGAAATCAAGAGTCAGATGCCAAACTGACTGAGCCACCCAGTCACCCCTGGAAATGAATTTTTTTTTAACTTTATGTATGTATGTATGTATGTATGTGACAGAGAGAGACACCACTGAGAGAGGGAGCACAAGCAGGGGGAGTGGGAGAGGGAGAAGCAGGCTTCCTGCTGAACAGGGAGCCTGATGTGGGGCTCCATCTCAGGACCCCGGGATCATGACCTGAGCCGAAGGCAGACACTTAACAACTGAGCCACTCAGGGACCTGGAAGTGAATATTCTAATGGAAGGTGGAAAATTCTGGTGTTTTCAGGCTCACAGCATAGCCTTCTCCACCCACTTGGGCTCGACACATGTGCTTGCCCTTTCTCAGCATCTGAGTGGCTGTGGACATGTCACATGACCTGCACATTCCTCCTTTGAATGACGGCTCCCTAACACTGTGTGACCAGATCACTGCTCCAGAAATATCCTATTTAAGATTTGGATCTAGAATTAAAGAGGCCCAATGAAAAAATGCCATGTGTCAGGGTAATTACCCAACTAGAATCCCTGCGTTTTGTCTTCTGATCATGTTTTCTGAACTTGCCTCCTTCTCTTCAGCTTACGGGACAGTTCTTGGATAGGCACGCTCTTACTCAATTCTTGTACAGCTTATGCAAACATTCGTATGAGTGAAGTGGGACTCTGTTCCTCTCTGGTGATTGTGGCAAACACTCACATTAGCCTGAAATGGCCCCTCTTGCAGCCCACGAACTTTCATGGCTGTATTTGGCCATATGCTTGGGGGCTGAGTTTGCCTTCCCCAGCCCCTCCATGCAGAAGTAATAGCTCCCTTCTGTGAATTTCCTCAGCACTCCGTCGGATTCTATCTTAGAGAATCTCTAACTCTTTACCTTGGTGTAATACTTCCCTAGGCACCAGTCGTATCTCTCAACAGGCTGGGAGCTTCTGGAAGGCTCAGGTTGTTTGAAAGATGTGGTTCCTATTGTGGTTTCACATGGCATCCGGTTGGGGCCTGGAGCAGGCTGGGTACAGCCTAACAGTGGGCAGGTTGTGTCAATGATTTCTATATATTCTGAAGTCTGAATAAGGTCTGTCATGATATTTAGTGGAGCTATGTATGTTGTAACATTTAACAACAAGACTTTTGTTGGTCTGGGTTATAGCTTTCAGATCAGTGGGTCTGGTGTCTTTATGACCAAATTTTCTGCCTTTCTGTCTTCAAAAGGAGAAAGTGGCTGTCTCCTCTCTTTTTGTTCCCTGTTTTTATCTCCTAGGACATGAAGCATGCTTATGCATGTACTTCTTGCTAATCACTACTTTGTGACTAATCATCAGGGACCTTAAATTTAGAGGAAAATATGTAAAATTCATGACCTGAATTTGTTTTTAGGGAGCTACTGAAGTAGAGAAAAAAAAAAAAAAAGAAAACAGAAAATCACAGTCCTAATCCTAGTGTTATTAACATTAGATTATCCTTAGGTTCAACATGTTATATAGTGATTGTGAAGAAACAACATGATATTTCTATAGAGGCATTATCTTACGTAAAAGAATGCTTCTACTTTTCATGCAGAAGTACTGTATACTTCCAAAGTACAATTATTATTATTTTTTCATGTTTTTAATCATTATTAAAAGTGGGTCCATAAAGCCAGGAAGATATATGTTTTCCAAGAAAACAGGAAACAAATTTGGTTTTACTAGTCATACCTAGTGGAAAGCCATTAATTTTCTTCTGAGAATAAAACAGAATTGCAAGTGGGTGTTTAAAAAATGCATTAAAATGGCAATGTGCACATAATTTCAATGAGCCAAGAGCTGCTAATTATTCTGGCATGTGTTCAGTTACTTTTGTACTATTTCTTCTCTAATGTAAACAAGAGAAATCCTCTTAATTGTCAAAAATAGCTTTTTAGTAGAGGTTGCTTTCTTCTGTTTTTTTTTTTTTTCTGTTCTTTTTGTACAGTTTGCATATGTAAGAACTAGTCACAAAGTGTGATTATTTAGAATATATTTTTAAAAAAGAATGTGCTATTACTTATATTTTTCGGCTCTTAAAATCAAATTAAAGAGCTAATTAAGCTATTCATTTACTAGAGCGGAAAATAATTATGCAATGTGTATCTGTGAGGAATAAACGGCCTCATGTGCATCTAAATGAGATAAAAGTGGGTTGAGACACAGCCATGTAAGCGAGTACATGGAGCACATTGGATAATGAAGAAGGCAGGTCCTTTACTGTAGTATACTTGATCATTATTTTCCAGAAATGACATTGATTTGTGGGCGTGTCTACACTATTCTTCACAGCTCAGGGCCTTCCGTGTATGACTAACTACTGCAGCCTTATTTTAAAGTATTTGATCATACATTAACAAAATCTAAATCAGTTAATTAAGTTTATTAGAACATGCTCCTGCTTCCTCCAATTCGGTGAACTAAATACTCAGCTAGTTCCTGGACAGAACATACTTATTGATGAGTAACAGAATGTTGGACCGAAATTCTTCCTCCTGAGAATTTTTTTTTTTAAGATTTATTTATTTGAGAGAGAGAGAGAGAGCACATGTGTGTAAGTGGGGGCGGGGGGCTAGAGGGCCAGGGAGAGAAGCAGACTCCACACTGAGCATGGACCCTGAAGTGGGGCTTGATCCCACAACCCTGAGATCATGACCTGAGCCCAAGCCAGGAGTGGGTTGCTCAACTAAGTCACCCAGGCACAAGATTTGTTTATTCATTTTAGAAAGAGAGAGAGCTCGAGCCCCTGAGTTTTGACTGAAGCACTTACATGATAGATACCTAAGAGAGAGAGAACATTCTGAGACCTATGGTCAATGAGGTAGTAGATCAAGGACACGAAAGGGATCATTGCACGGGAGTGGAAAGGATTAGTGAGGAGGCTGTCTTTGGAGAAAACCATGTGATAAATCCCACAGCTTCCCCCCACACAGAGCGAGCTACTTCCTTCTTCATCTCAGGCCCAGGGAGAACTTCAATGACACCATCTAGAGAGCTTTGTTGTGTATGGGCTGGAGTCTGATTCTGGTGTCAGCAATCTAGAGGGCAAGAGAAGGGCAGACCAACTACCCTGTGGCTGACTTTGGGAGTTTTTTGCTTGTTTGTTTGAGGGTTGTTGTTGTTGTTGTTTTTGTTTTGTGGGGTTTTTTTGTTTTGTTTTGTTTTGTTTTTATTTATTTATTTATTTTTTTGGCAAAAACTGTCTCATTGTTTCAGAGACTAGACATGGGAGCTTGGGTGAAAAAGCCAGTGTGGTTTCTCTTAGAGCCTGCCATCTGCAATGGGCGAGAAGATATTAGAAGATAGAGGCTGGTTATATACCACTGGTGTGCAAAGACTAAGGAGGACTCAGGTTATAAAGGCAACCATTTGGGGCTAAATATTACAAGAGAAAGATATCCACTGCTAGAAAGCACTACAGAGCTCATTAACCCTCAGCACGTGAGGATATCAGTTCATGTATGGACATTTGTTTCATGTCTCTTTGTCATCCTCCTACTTTGACCCTGATGACTTCAAAACATCAGCTTGGGAGAAGGAAGAGGAAGAAAGAGAAGAGAAGCACAAGGCAATGAATTAGGGAAGAAACCAATCAGCCTCTCTCATTGTAGGCTTTCAGCTTGGAGCAGAAGCGAGCTGGGAAAGGAGGAGATTTACGGCTAAATCAAGCCCAGAGTTATAATTATTATACAGAATTGGACATCCTAGTTTCTGAATCAACACTGTTTTTCTTTCAAGCACAAGGAAACATTACCCCTGCTAAATAAAGCCTAATGGAACAGCGGGAGGCAAAAATAAAGTTGTGTTTTGATTACATTATGATACACATGTGCTTGAGTAACATTGTGATTTCAAATGCAGTGCTGTTTGTAGGAAATGAGGGAAATATCTAACAGTGTAAAAAAGAATAGTTTGTTGAAATTTGACTAGCAGATACAGTGAGCAGTAAGCAAATGCAATCAGGAGACTAAGCTTTGTGCCCAATGGAAGGTGAGTGAATGGAACATGAGACTTCTATTCTAGGTTCAGACCCTGGAAAGGAGATAAGGAGGCTCCAGGACTAGAGCTCCCTGGCCCCCAGCAGAAGCAAGGGGGAACCTGCTCTGGAGAAAGGCAACCTCCATTGGCCCTCAAGATTTCTAGAGATTAATATCCACCAAATATAAACTCGCACTCAAAGATCAACACAATGCCTCTGTCTCACCACGAGAAGAGTCAGCAGAAACAATAAACAAAGGATTTAGAGCCTTAATAAATTCGGGTTTCAGAATTATCAGATGTAAAACATCAAATGACCATGTATGAAATGTTTAAAGAAATAACCTGGTAACTCATAGAAATAAGAAAGCAGTCAGGAACTATCCCAAATAAGCAGGAAGATTTGAAAAGAAACCAATACAAATTTCAAAATGAGAAAATACAATTGTTAAGTTTTGAAAAATTGGTGAGTTGGTTAAACGGCAAATTAAACAATTGAAGTGAGAATCATTGATAGATGGATTGAAAGAAATTACCCAGAATGCAGCATAGAAAGACAAAGAGATGGAAAATATGAGAGTTTATCACCAACAGGCCCTCAGGAAATGAACTCCTAAAGCAAACATTTTGGCCTCAAAATTCCTTTGCATTCTTAAAAATTATTGAGGACCCCAAAGAGCTTTTGTATATGTGGGTTATACCTATTAGTATTTTCCCTGTTAGAAGTTAAACCTACAGTTTTAAAAAAATTTATTAATTTATTTAAAAAACCCATATGGGGTACCTGGGTGGCTCTGTTGGTTAAAGATCTGACTCATTTTTTTTTTAATATTCAAGTTTTTAATTTTAATTTCAGTATAGTTAACATACAGTATTATATTGGTTTCAGGTGTACAATATAGTGATTTGACAGTTCTATGCATTACTCGGTGCTCAGCAAGATAATTGTACTCTTAACCCCCTTCACCTGTTTCACCCTTGCTAACCCCTTACCCACCTCCCCTCTGGTAACCATCAGTTTGTTCTCTATAGTTAAGAGTCTGGGGGTGCCTGGGTGGCTCAGTGGGTTAAGCCTCTGCCTTTGGCTCAGGTCATAATCTCAGGGTCCTGGGATCAAGCCCTGCATTGGGCTCTCTGCTCAGCAGGGAGCCTGCTTTCCCCCTCTCTCTGCCTTTCTGCCTACTTGTGATCTCTCTCTGTCAAATAAATAAATAAAATCTTTATAGTTAAGAGTCTGTTTCTTGGTTTGTCTCTCTCTCAGTCCCCCCCTTTGTTTATTTGTTTTGTTTCTTAAATTCCACATAGGAATGACATCATATTGTGTTTCTTTCTCTGACCAACTTATTTTATTTATTTTTTATTAGTCACCACACAGGACATCATTAGTTTTTGATGCAGTGTTCCATGATTCATTGTTTGCATGTAACACCCAGTGCTCATGACAACACGTGCCTGAAGGTCTGACTCTTGATTTTGGCTCAGATCATGTTCTCAGGGTCATGAGATGGAGCCCCATGTTGGGCTCCCTGCTGGACATGGAGCCTGCTTAAGATTCTCTCTCTTTCTCTCTCCCTCTGCTCCTTCCCACTCCCTCAAAAAAAAAAAAAATAAATAAATAAAATAAAAAAGCAACAATAAACATTTGATATTAGCATAAATGATATATTTTAACAAAAACCAACTTATTTTCATACACAAAAACATTAGTGAGAAATTGTTTTGTATTTCTGACAATCTCTTTATTGTCTGAGTAAATAGGAGACAGCTATATCTTCATACCTGCTTCTATATTCATTCTGTTGCTGTATATTGTTTTGGTTAAAACGTATGAAGAAAATTTGTCCTCCCACAGATGTAGCTAGAAAAGGGAGAAGTATTTTAATTGCCTTTTCAGATAATGGTGGATATTATTCTTGGTACTGCAGCAAAACTTAACAAATGGTAGTTTCCTAATGGTTAGTTGCAATGTGGAATTTGAAGGCAATATCAGTAAGCTTTTTTGCATTTTATTACATTAAAGTTTATTTGCCTATCTTAAACTTTAGATGGATCTTTTACCTGTGTATGATTTTGTAACATCATGGACTGGCAATGTGGAAAACACTGGTAATGTAGGTCTTCTTAGCATTGATACAAAAGTCATACTCGTTAACATCATCTTTGATCTTGTTAGAAAAATCCATATACTGAAAAGCTGTCAAGTATATGGTGCGAATTTTCCTTGAAAACTTGAATTTTGTCATTGGCAACAAATTCTGCCGGTTGTATTCCTTGAAATAACAGGCTCACTTCCTTCAATTTTAAGACAATGTCTGCCAATTATCCAAGTGTGAATAGCCATAATTCATCTGTCAGTCATTCTTTTAAGTAAAGATGGTGTTCCATGAAAAACTGGTCACGTCGGCTTGCAACTCAGTCACACAAGTGTTTTCCTTGAGACAACCATCATACTTCAGTATTCAGAAGTGTTTTTTTACCTCCCATTTGGTTACAGAGAATATTAAAAAGACATTGTGTAAGGGCCAAGATTTAATAAAATTGATATGTTCTTTTCTGCTTCACCAAGCATACTGTTAAGTGAACTAGCATTTCAGAAAATTTGCTAAGAGTGGGTTGCAGAGAATGCCATATCGATTCCTAGCATAGTTTGGTCCACTGTCTTGATTTGTGCTCAGGTACCAGCACTTTTAAAAAAATTAATTATTTTATTAACACATAATGTATTATCTGCCCCAGGGGTACAGATCTGACTCATCATATTTACACATGTCACAGCACTCACCACAGCACATATCTTCCCCAATATCCATAACCCAGCCACCCTATCCCTCCACCTCCTACCCAGCAACCCTCAGTTTGTTTTGTGAGATTAAGAGTCTCTTATGGTTTGCCTCCCTCCCAATCCAACTTGTTTCATTTTTCCTTACCAGCACGTTTACCCACCATAGCATCTGTACCGATAAGGTGTGTGTCAATGCAATGAAGAGGACAAATAATACCTTTGTAATATTATGAAAGTAGTTTGACCTTCTAGACTCCTCCTAAGAGGGTCCTGGAACCCTTATAAGTCCATAAAGCACACTTTAAGACTGCTATTCTAAAGGAATGAGAAGAATGTCTCCAGAAGTAAGGTCTGAAATGGAAGAAGATCTAGTGAACAAAGAAATTGGTAATCTAATGAATCTTATGTGTATAAAATAATAACATCTTATGTGTGGAGTTAAATTATACAGGACAGTGGCTTGTAAATTGGGAAGGGTGTCCAGGAGCGAAAGCTATGGGATTGAATAACTTTAGAATTTAACTTAAATATGAAGGAGATATTTTAAGAATGGAAGATGTCCAATTAAACATTATCAACTGAATGCTTGCATTTATTTTCACTCCCTGCCCCAAATTACAAGCATGACCATAAATGGATAATTATTTTTTTTAAAGATTTTATTTATTTATTTGACAGACAGAGATCACAAGTAGGCAGAGAGGCAGGCGTAGAGAGAGGAGGAAGCAGACTCCCCGCTGAGCAGAGAGCCCGAAGCGGGGCTCCATCCCAGGACCCTGAGATCATGACCTGAGCCGAAGGCAGAGGCTTTAACCCACTGAGCCACCCAGGTGCCCCCATAAATGGATATTTTTATTAAATTTTTTTTTTAAGATTTTATTTGAGAGAAAGAGTGTGCACATGCATGGTCAGGTGGAGGGACAGAAGGGGAAACATACACTCCCTGCTGATCTAGGCTTCTGTCTTTTCAAAATATCCATTTAGGGGCACCTGGGTGGCTGTCAGGTTGAGGGTCTGACTTTTGATTTCCGCTCAGGTCATGATCTCAGGTTTGTGGAGCCCACCGAAGAGTCTGTCTCTCCCTCTCCCTCTGCGCAACACCACCCCCCCGCCCCCACCCAAAAGACAGAATCCTATAGGAGCAAGTGAGGAAACAATAGCACCCAAATCTAGGAAGCTCATTTAGGAAAGCGGGTGATCATTGTCTCGGAGGGCCTGGGAAAGCTGACTCCCGAGCTGCCTGAGGAGTTAGCAGAAACAATGAAAAATGATTTAGATCCCTGATAACTTCAGATTTGGAATCACCAGATGCAGAATATAAATTAATTAGGTACAAAATTGCTTAAAGAAATGACATATGTCCTCGCATAAAAAGGAAAGCAAGACTGTCTCGGAAATGCCATGTGTACCCAGAAGAAATAAATGGCATCGTGTGGGTCTGGTTGGAGAAAGCTGAGGAGCAACTGGTTGAGGAATCCTCTGATGGTCCTGGGGTCGTTAGGCATCTCCTGGCAGGGGCGGGAAGGTGAGGGCACAGAAGGAGGAGTGGTTGAAAAGTTTTCTGTGAAGTGGCTAGTCCCCCAGCTCCCTGAAGATCTCCTATGGGTAAGATGATTCATGACTTCTGAGCTGGTGGTGGAGGGGGGGCAGGCACAGTTGGGGGTGCAGTAGAGTTACACTTAAAACACTGAAGCGTAGGTACTGAATGTGTGTGCAAAGCAGCAGCCTCTATCTAAAATTCAAATAACCATGTTGTACGGATTGAGGGACCGTGTTTGTGTGTAGGTGGCAAGTTATAAGAGGATGGGGGGGTATATGCAAAAGTATGTTAAGTCTTTATTTTCCCGAGTGGGAAGGCAATAGGTAATGCCTGAAACAGAAAAATCAATAAGTGATAATATAAGCATATTATGGAGAGATATGGGCACAAATAACCCAAGAATTGGTTAAAAATTGAAAGTACTTACTTCTGGGGGGTCAGGATATGAGGCTGCATTTGACTCAAGAACTATTTGACTAGGGCATCTGGGGGGCTTATTTGGTTAAGGGTCTGCTTTCAGGTCAGGTCGTGATCTTGGGGTCCTGGGATGGAGCCCTGCACTCGGCTCCCTGCTCAGCGTGGAGTCAGCTTCTCCCTCTCCCTCTGCCTCTTCCTGCTCATGTGAAGGCGTACACATGTGCTCTCTCTCTTTTCAAATAAATGGATAAGATCTTAAAAACAAAATCAAAACCCTATTCGATTCTAAGCTATGTCCACATGTATCTGATTAAAATAAGAATGAAATTTTAAAATTATAAAGGTAACTACTAAAAGAATAAAAATAGATTCCATAATTTCAAACTCATCAGAGGGGGGAAGAAAAGAAAAAGTAATCTAAATAAGTAGCTAAAATCTTCCCACAAAATATATCAGGTCCAGATATTTTTACCAAACTTTAATGAATAAATTATTTCAGTCTAATGCTTCTAGAACATAGCAAAAGAGACAGTACTTCCTTACTCATTCTGTGAACCTTGTATAAACCTAACACCCAAATTTGGCAAGAACATTACAAAAAGGTAAATTTCTGGCCTGTCTCATTCCTGAACATTGGTGCAACAATTCTAGACTAAATATTAACAAGCCAAAATCCAGCAATAGATAAAAAAGATAATGCACTGTGATTATATTGGGCTTCCTCTAAGAATACAAAAATAGATTAACATTCAGATATTTATAAATGCCATTCATTATAATGAGAGATTAAATGAGAAAAAATAATCCAGTAGATGCAGAAATTATTTTGACAAATTCAAGATCTATATATGATTTAAAAAAAAAAATCTCATGAAGCCAAATATTGGAGGATATTCCCTTAACCAGATAAAGGTGATTAAGCAGACAGTACCCTGCAGTGAACATTATTCTTAATGATGAAATCTTGGAAGCATTCTTTTTAAGATCCAGAAAAGACAAGGGCATCCACTATTGTTAGTTTTCATTAACATTTTATTGTATTTATAGCAAGGCAAGAAATAATTAAGAAGCAAATAGTTCATTATTTGCATATCATTTGATTCTCTACCCAGAAAGTTAAAAGTATCTATAGGCTTATTATAGAATTAAGAAGGTGGTTGGTTATAATGTTATTATATAAACTATTTGCCATCAACAAATAGAAAATGTAACAAGAGAAAGAATATCCCCTTTATAACAGCAACAAAAAAATGGGACTTACGAATAAATATCCCAAGAGATGTACATAAACTTTATGAAATAAATTATAAAACTTTATAGAAAGATATTAAAGAAGATTTAAATAAACGGAGAGATAACCCATGTTGATACAGTAGAAGATTCAATATCCTGGACCATTGATTCTTTCCAAATTAATTTATAAATTCAATGCAATTGCCCATCAAAATCTCAATAGGGATTTTTTCTTTTTTAGTGGGACTTGGAAAAACGGATTGTAAATTTTATATGGAAGAGTCATAAGCCAAAAATAGCCACAATACAGAACCCAATGGGTATGATGCTTCATTGTATTTGAGATTCCTGCACTTAGGAAGTGGTTGCCTGGTGAGCTATGGCTGAGTTCAGGCTGAGATAATGTTTGACTCAAAACCTGGGATAGCTTTTAATGATAATTGAATTTCTTAAGAGTTAAAGGGAGAAACACAAACCATATGGAAATAAGTGGAAAAATGTAACAGGAAGAGCTGTAAACATTCAAATAAATATTTTGAGTCATTAAAATACTTTATAATTTATAATTTTATATTTCTTTTGCAGTCCTACAATATTTCCCACATCAACCTTCAACCTCTTTCCCACATCACTAATTTATAAGCTCCCCCAAGTACATGACAGTGGTCAGATGAAGCCCTATTGGTTTGCCACCGCTTTTGCTGTCTTGAGAAACTCCTCTGCTCATCGATTTATGTACCAGCTTTTATGGATAAGTTGTATTTCTACACCTCTTGCCCTAATACCTTATTTCTCTGCCAACCAAGAATTCTGAATCTCTAAAGTACATTTCTGTGTGTGTAACATTCTGTTAAGTAAAATAAACAGATTACATTGCTTTTTTTTCATCGAAGCAGCTGGTATCAACAGATTCTCGGTGCTTTAGAATCATCCCATTGTGGTACTTGTAACTGGCTGTGTCTTTGAATAGTTCTTCATCTAGAACCATACTGCCTACCACCGTAGCCCCTAGCTGTGTGTGGCTATTGAAATTTGTATGAATTAAAGTGAATAGAATTAAAAATTCAGTTTGGCACTCACACTAGCCACATTTCAAGTGTTTAGGACTCACATGGAGCTAGTGCCTACTGAACTGGATAGGGCAGATACAAAACATTTCTGGCACTGGACAAAATTCTTTGGATAACGCTGACCCAAGACCTTTCTTATATTTGCGTTGAGTTTTTGATGTTGTCCACCAGCTAACCTAGGCGACACCCCCAGTATGCCTAGACTTCAATGACCAAAACTTTACGGTCTTTTCAGTTTCTCAATCCTTACAATGCACTTCTAGAATCATCCTGAATCTGAGGGTCACACCAGGGCCTCGTCATTACCCAGAGCACTGCCTCTGGCTTACACTCTCTCTTTAAAATAAACAAATAAATCTTTAAAAAATAAAAAAATAAATAAAATTTCCCTTCCGTCCTCGGCACTGTTCTCTGTCCTCTTCCTCAGGAATCTCTGGGGGCTGTCCTCACCTCACTTTCCAGAGAGGACGTCAGGCCAAACCCCTTGAACATCTTCCTCTACCAAGAAAGACACAACCATCTGCCCCTGTTCTTTCTCTTGCTCTTCTGTCCTAATAGGAGAGATGGTGTCCTGTTGTGGATTGGGAACTCAGCTTTTTCTGTCCTTGGTGGTCCTGCGTCACTGTCTCCTTCCACTCTCTTGGGTCTTCCCTCTTTCTCTTCCACAGTCTGTGTTAATGTTCAGTTTCCTACCTTTTAAGAAACATCTTCCCCCATCCTGGATCACGAGTCCCCTTCTGTATGCATCCCACATCTCCTTTTTGTCATAATCATTTAAAGTTTTTATTTTAAATCACATTATCCTTTAAAATATTATCTTTGCTTCCTTTGCTTATTATGATGGTAATACTTGTTCTCTGTAAAACATTGGGGAGTGAGGAGTTGCCTTGCTTCTTGTAAAAGAGGTTTCCATCTGCTACTGCCTTTCTTCACAGCCCACGCCCCTCAGAAGCCCCTGTGTCCTGGCATCCATTTTTGCCCTTCAGTGAAGCTGACCTTGTTCCTCACCAGTGACCTCTACATGTTCTGGCTCTTGCTTTTCCTCCTGGTGATAGAAAGCCCTGCTGATCACTTCTCCCATCTCCGAATTCTGTCCTCACTTCTATGTCACCCCCTTTCCTTGGTTTACCTCCCCCCTCTGTGGTCATTCCTTCTCAGTCTTCTTCCTGGTTCCCTCTTGCTCTGGTCATCCCTTCAGGGTCAGTGTTCTCTTGGGCTCTCTGCTTGGGTTGCTGCTTTCCCCAGCTGTGTGCCGCGGCATAGGCAGGTCTCCTCTAACCTGCAGCTCCAGACACCACGTGTGCACCGGTCACTTGGTCTGTACCTCCAGGCTCGTGTCCAGGGCTTCTCCGCTTGAGTGGTCCAGAGCACCCCCAAATATGCCTAACCTGCACTCATTAGAGTTTCTCCCAACCTGCTCCTCTTCCCAGGTTCCTCCACCTCAGGAAATGACACTCTCCCTCTACTAAGTTGCCCCCAAACTTGGATACCTTTTAATATTCCTCCCCGTTCCTGCCCACACCTGTGCACTCTCTCTTGAATCTATGTCCTCCTCATCCCGGGGACGGCTGCCCACCCTGGGCCAGTCCCTTCTTGCTCGCTTGGCGATGGTGTCCTCCTCACTGGTCTGGCGTTCTCTCATCTTGCTCCTCAGTGATCTTGTTGGGTCGCCCAATAATGGGTCCATGGTCAAAGGAGCGAGACTGATACAAAGCAAAGGTCAAGCAAAGCCTTATTTCGCGCCAAGCATCAAGAATCAAACCGACCGTCACACAGACCGGTCGGGGTTGCCCCTTACAGAGAGGATCACCTCTCTCTGCTTCACAGACTAGCTTTTAAGGGCAAAGGCTATGTGGTTGGGCCTGGCCACGCACAGGTGACCAATGAGATTGTAACACAGAGAAAGCTGCACAGTCCTGCTAGGTCCCACACAGGTGGCCAATTGAACTATAATTCACCCCATAGTAGCTATTTGAACTAGCCTATCACCTTGGTCAGGATTGGCACCCAAAAGGCGGGGCCCACACTCCTTGGTAGCTAGGGAGACAGTATGTGCGCTCTACTGATTGGATGTCTCCACCTGAGCCAACTCACCCCTGCATTCGGGGCATTATCTCGACCTGACATGACCCACCCTTGTATTTGGGCTTTGTTACCTGGGACTGGTTTCCAGGACTTGCTTTTAAGTAAGTTCCCCTGGGGGGGGCAGGGTCAATTTAAGTTTTACTGCATAAACAACAAAATGGCTGTTCAACCGGGGTGGGGCTGGTCTGGCTGAACAGGCCCTTACAATCTTTTCTCCACTCTGCCACCACTATGATTTTTCAGTTTTTGAAAAATTTTATTTTAAAGATTTTATTTATTTATTTGACAGAGATCACAAGTAGACAGAGAGGCAGGCAGAGAGAGAGGAGGAAGCAGGTTCCCCGATGAGCAGAGAGCCCGAAGCGGGGCTCAATCCCAGGACCCTGGGATCATGACCTGAGCCGAAGGCAGAGGCTTAACCCACTGAGCCACCCAGGCACCCCTCAGTTTTTGGAAAATTTTAATAAGATTGTACAAGTAGGCACTTGTACAATTTTTGTTATGAACATCTTTTTAAAAAAAGATTTTATTTATTTATTTGAGAGAGAGAGCATGCACGTGAGTGGGTAAAGGGACAGAGGAAGAGAGGAATGTCTAGGTAGACTTCTCCTGAGTGGGGAGCCCCACTTGGCAGGGCTTGATCTCATGACCCATGAGATCAGGACCTGAGCCAAAACCAAGTCGGGTGCTTAACTGACTGAGCCACCCAGGCGCCCGTTTGTTATAAATATTTAAGCAGAAAGTTGAGTAAGAAATGAGTCTCATTTCCCCACTCCCACTCTCTTCCCCAGAGATAATCACCATGAACAATGTGCTGTGAGTCTTTCTGGCCCTTGGCCTATGCATTTATGTATACATATAGGTTCATAAACTGTGGGATTTGATTTTTACAACAATGGGATCATACTGTTCATTCAAGTTGAATTTTTTTCTTAATGTCTTGGCATTCTTTGTATCTCAGTATATACACATCTACATAATTCTTTAACTTGCTCCATTATTTTACATAGAAGAGGCTTAATTTCCCTTTCTTCTGCTAATGGGCATTTAGATTGTTTTCAAAGTTTGGCCATTACAGATGATACTGCTATAAAAGGCTTTCTGCAGGGGCACCTGGATGGTTCAGCGGGTTAAGCGGCTGCTTTCGGCTTAGGTCATGATCCCAGGGTCCTAGGATCTAGTCCTGCAATGGCGGGGGCGTGTCCTTGCTCAGTGGGGAGCCTGCTTCCCTCTGCCTGCTGCTCCCCCTGCTTGTGCTCTCTCTCTCTGATAAATAAATACATAAAATCTTAAAAAAAAAAAGCTTTTATATACATTGTGCCATAATTGAGAGCATATTTCTGTTGGACAGATACTTAAATGTGGAATTCCTGGTCAAAGAGCATCTAAAATTTCAACAGATACTGCCAAATTGTCTCCCAAACAGCTGTGGCCAATTTATACTTTCATAAAGGCCATTTCCTAACACTCTTGCACAAACACTGAATATTTATCGTTTGCAAATCTGATTGTAAAAAGTATCCAATTGTTGGTTTTATTTGCGTTCTTTGGATCAAAAGTAATCCTAATAATTTTTTCATAAGTTCAGCGTGAAACATTTTTGTTTTTGTTTTTTTAAAAATATTTTATTTATTTATTTGAGAGAGAGAGACAGTGAGAGAGAGCATGAGTGAGGAGAAGGTCAGAGGGAGAAGCAGACTCCCTGTGGAGCTGGGAGCCCAATGCAGAACTCAATCCCAGGACTCCAGGATCGCGACCCAAGCTGAAGGCAGTTGCCCAACCAACTGAGCCACCCAGGCTCCCCGAGTGTGAAACGTTGTGATATGTTTGCCTGTTTTTAAATTGTATTGTCTTTTTCTAACTGATTGGTAGGAACTCTTATAAATACTTTCTCCTGCTCTATTGCTTTTTCTTATTTTTTTTTTGAAAGTACTTCGTATTTTTTAAAAGTTTACAATTTTTTTACACAATAAAATGGCCATTATATGACCCCTGGGTCTGGTAAAAACTTTTCACTCCAAGATTATATTAAAAAGATCTTGTACTTTCTTAGGACGCTTCTATAGTTTTGTTTTCACACTTAGCTTTTTAATCCTTGTTGAATTTATTTTTGTGCAACACAGGAAGTAGGGATCTAATTTTGTTTCCAAATGGTTAGCTATTTGTGCCAATGCCATTTGATGTAAAATGCTGCCTTTATGATAACAGAAAGTGGCTGCTTCTAGATTCCCTCATGTCCTCTGTTGACTATACCACATGTTTTAATAATGTTTTAATCATTAAAGCATTATGTTTTGAAGCCAGGTATGGTAAATATGCTCCCTTGTTCTTTTTCAAATATATTCATGTTTTTCTCTTCCAGGTGAACTTTATAACAAGCTTGTAAATCCCATAAAGAACCATACTTGGATCTTTTTTTTTTTTTTTTCCCTTCCCATGCTTAGATCATGATTGAGATTATATTGAATTTTTGGATTAGTTAGGAAGTTTTATAATTTTAAATTTTTTCATTCTGAAATACGGTGTATTTCACTTACTCAGGTCATCTTTAGGCTATCTTTCAGAAAAAATGTGTATTTTATTTACATGAGTTTTATGCATTTCTCATTAGGGATGTTTCTGGATATTTCAGCTCTTGTTATTTCTGTGAATGTATATTTTAATTTTTTGACTTGTTATTTATTTATTTTTTTTTTGTGAATGGATATTTTTTTCATTGCATTTTCTAACTGGTTATTGTTGGAATGCAAGCAATTTACTGATTTGTGTGTGTGTGTGTGTGCGTTGATTTGTGCTTAGCCACCTTAGTGAACTTCTGTTTTTTCTTTTAAAGATTTAATTTATTTATTTTAGTGGGGAGAGAATCAGAGGGAGAAGGAGAAAGAGAATCTTAAACAGACTCCCCACTGATCACGGAGCCCCATGCGGGGCTGGATCTCATGACCCTGAGATCATGACCTGAGCCAAAATCAGGAGTCAGACATTTAACTGACTGAGCCACCCAGATCCCCCAGACATCTATTATTTATATAATATATTTATATTTTTTCAGCAAATTTTAATGAACTTTTTTTTTTCTTTTTAAAGATTTTATTTATTTATTTCACAGACAGATATCACAAGTAGGCAGAGTGGCAGGAAGAGACGGGGCGGGGGAGGGGGGAAGCAGGCTCCCTGCCGAGCAGAGAGCCTGATGTGGGGCTCGATCCCAGGACCCTGGGATCATGACCTGAGCCGAAGGCAGAGGCTTTAACCCACTGACCCAGCTTGACAGTGACATCATCTCCAAATAATAAGTGTTTAATTTCTTCCTCAGATCTTCCCCACTTATTTCTGTTTTCTTAAAAAATGTTTTGTCTTTATTACATGGGCTAGGATGTTGTGGTAGCATTTTTTAAAAAAGACTTTATTTATTTATTTGTCAGAGAGAGAGAGAGAGAGCACAAGCAGGGGGAGTGGCAGGCAGAGAGAAGCAGGCTCCCCGCTGAGCAGGAAGACTGATGTGGGGCTTAATCCCAGGACCCTGGGATCATGACCTGAGTGGAAGGCAGATGCTTAACCGACTGAGCTGCCCAGGTGTCCCTGTGATAGCATTTTTGTTTGTTTTCCAGCATCCCTTTCTCCCAATCACATCTTGATTGACTGATGAATTATTTGTTTTTGTGGAATTGTGGGCAGTCATGGAAGAACGGTAAATCCTGGGACCCTGCTTTCCCATTATGGATGTAGAAGGGGCCCTTGGTTATTTTTTTTCATTGGGTCTTTCCCATCAGTGCTCCTGCATTGTCAATGGGCAAGTCTAGGACCCAAGATTAGCCAATTAAACTTACCATCCTAGATTTTGGTTCTTGAAGAAAATGAAGCATATATAAGTGAGCAAGAAAAACTGCAATTCATTGGCTCCAGAGATCAAAGAATTCCTGTCTGTTTCTGAGCTAGGTTCTCCAGCGTTCTGGTTGGTGCTATGAACTTTCTACAAGCTTTCCAATAACTCCTCGCTCCCTTTGGATTAACTTAATCAGAACCGATTTCTGTTGCTTGCAACCCAGACACTTTTACCTGATACATTTTCTTGGTCTTGTCTTTGATTACAATGCCTTTAATAATTCACCATCAAAAATAATTTGCATGTTTCTGATGGTTAACTTCTGTCTAGAGAAAGGAAGTTTCTTTCTATTCCTACCTCTTAAAGGTTTTCTGGAATCTAAAATGGGATTTTTACTTCAAAAACTGCTGTCTTTTCTCAAATGCACTTTTTATGTCTGTCAAAATGGAGAAAATCCTGACATTTTCTCCTTTGTCAGTGAGATTTCCTAACATTGACTCATCCTTGCGTTCCTACAACAAACCTTATTTAGTCAATTTATATATATATATATATATATATATATACACACACATATATATAAGTAATAATATTAATATACTGCTGTATTTGATTTACTAATATTTGGTTTAGGATTTTTACACTTATATTTTAAATAATATTATCAATAACTGTCTTATTTAGTGTACAATTTAGTTTGCAAAGTTATATTTCAGTTGAAAGATGAAGTGGGAAAACTTTCTACCTTTCCTATGATAGGGACGCCTGAGTGGCTCAGTGGGTTAAGCCTCTGCCCTCAGCTCAGGTTATGATCTCAGGGTCCTGGGATTGAGCCCTGCGTCGGGCTCTCTTCTCAGCAGGGAGCCTGCTTCCTCCTCTCTCTCTCTCTCTGCCTGCCTCTCTGTGTACTTGTGAACTCTGTCAAATTAATAAATAAAATCTTTTTAAAATATAAAATAGAAATAATTTTTTTCCTTAACTTTTTCTAGAACTCACTTGTAAAACCATCTAGATCTTCTTGATGCCTTCTCAGGGATAGATTTTTATAATCACATCTCTGTTTTCTCTGGTTGTTGGTCTCCTTGTGTTTTCTACCTTCCCTTGACTCAATTATTTGATATATTTAAAAGAATCCACTTACTCTAGGTTTTCAAATTTGTTGATAATAACCTGTATGTAATATTATTTTTAAAATAAGAACTTTCTATAGTTATGTTCCTTTTTTTTTAACCCTAAAATGTGTTTCTCTCTTCCCTTAGTGGTCTTTTCAAAAATTAAGTCTATCTTATCTTTCTTTTCCATTTTGTTAATATTTGTATTTGTTTTCCTTAGTTGCTTTTTTTCTACATTCTTTGGGCTTATTTTGCTCTTGAGTTGATAAATTTTATGGGGGACAAAGCCCCCCTTCTTTAATAAAAGCTGAAAGTGTCAGTCTTGGGCACACAATCTGGGTTCCAAATATAGGGATGCTACCCCGGTGTCTCAACTGACAGCGATGCACAGAAGTGACTTCAGGTGACATCTTGGAGCAAGAGCAAGTTCTTGGGACAGCAGTGACAGGACTGCCAGGGGCAGTCTCAGCGTCCAGAGCTGTCAGGGGCAGTGGTGCTGGATGCAGCTGCTGGCCCCTGGTGGTGGCAGGGGCATCTCCCTGGCCAGACTAGTTTGGTGGCATGCTTCTGGACATTGTCTCCACTGTGCAGCTCTCAGCTTTGTCCTCCTGCTAAGCTGTTGCTTCTGTGAGCTAACTAGCATCCTTTACTAAAGTCATTTTCTGCCTAAGTCAGTCAGCATTGGTTTCTATTGCTTCCCAATAAGAATCTTGACTGGTGGAACACCTGGGTGGCTCAGATAGTTGGTTAAACATCTACCTTCAGCTCAGATCATGATTCCAGGGTCTTGGGATCGAGCCCCATATCGGGCTCCCTGCTCAGCAGGGAACCTGCTTCGCCCTCTCCCTCTGTTGCTCCCCCTGCTTATGCTCTCTCGCTCTGACAAATAAATAACACTTTATAAAGGAAAAAAGAATCTTGACTGGATACATGCTTTCATTGTTACTACTTTTTAAATAGTGTTTCTAGGGGCACCTGGGTGGCTCAGTCATTAAGCGTCTGCCTTTGGCTCAGGTCATGATCCCAGGGTGTTGGGATCAAGCCCTGCATTGGGCTCCCTGCTCTGCGGGGAGCCTGCTTCTCCCTCTCCTACTCTCCCTGCTTGTGTTCCCTCTCTTGCTGTGTCTCTCTCTGTCAAATAAATAAAATCTTAAAAAAAAAATAGTGTTTCTAAATAAAAAGGTGTTTCTAAAAAACATTTTCTAAAAAACATTTTGACTTCCTCTTTATCACAGGAGTTATTTAGAAGGATGTTTAAAATATTTCCCCGTTGATAAATACTTCTTTGGTGTGTGTGGTTAAGTTCTCTTTTTGTTGTGATAGGGTCAGTTAATGTGGTTTATAAGTTTTTTGTTTTTGAAATTTATTGAAATTTTACCTGTGATCTGATATATGTCACATTTCCTTACCATCCAACAGTGTATTTTCCATTTGTGAGGAAAAAGTTTCTTTTCTGAATGTAGCCATTTGAGAATTTGTCAATTTTACCTTTTATTTGCAAGATTTAGTCTTCGTAACTGGTTATATCTTTTTTCGTATAAAATATCCCTTTTTGTTTTATTTACTATTTTTATTTTTTAATCTTGAGTCTCATTTTGTTTAGTATTAATATGGCTAAATTTGCTATTTTTGTTACCAATTGTGTATTTTCCATACTTCTATTTTAAAATTTTCTTCATAATTCTTTTCCTCCTTTCCTTCCCTCCCTCCTTCCCCTCTCTTTCCCTCCCTTCCTTTCCTTCCTTCTCTTCCTTTCTTCCTCCTTCCTTTACCTAATGTGTAAATCTCTGTCTTTCAAAGGGGGAAACTTAACATATTTATGTTTATTATGATTATAGTTATGGTTAATTATAGTCCTACTAGTTTATCTTATATTTATCATTATTTCTTGATTTTTTTTTCCTTTTAGGTTTTTGCTCTGTTTATAACCTTTCTTCATTTAATTTTTGTTTCTCTTTTCCTAGTCATTTTCCTTTCAGTTTTTATCCCATTTATTTATTTATTTAAAAGATTTTTATTTATTTATTTGACAGAAGGAGACACAGTGAGAGCAGGAACACAAGCAGGGGGAGTGGAAGAGGGAAAAGCAGGCTTCCCGCTGAGCAGGGAGCCTGATGAGGGGCTCGATCCAAGGACCCTGGGATCATGACCTGAGCTGAAGGCAGATGCTTAATGACTGAGCCACCCAGGCACCCTATCCCATATATTTAAGTTTAAAATTTGCCCTCAAATTTTAAAGGAACACTATCTAGTAGAAAATAATGTGGTGATGGAAATGCCCTATATTCTACAGATAAGATTGCTTCTTGTATTACTGCAGAGTAACTGTTAGCTGCATGTGGCTGTTGAGTACTTGAAATGTGGCTTGTGTAACTGAGGAACTGAAGTTTTAATATTAATTTTAATTATTTTTAATTAATGCAAATTCATGCACATTTCAATAACCACGTGTAGCCAGTGAGTACCATTGCATTAGTCTGCTACAGCTGCCATAACAAAATACCACAGACTGGGTGTCTGAAACAACAGAAACTTATTTCTACTAGTTCTGGAGGCTGGAAATCCAAGATCAAGGTGTTGGCAGGCTTGGTTTCCCCTGAGGCTCGCACCCCCCCCCACCCCTGGGGTTGTGGATGGCCATCTTCTTGCTGGGACCTCAGGTAACCTTTCCTCTCTGTGTACATACATCACTGGTGACTCTGTGCATCCACAAGTCCTCTTCTTAGCAAGATACCATCAGACTGGATTAGGCCCCACCCTACCAGTCTCATTTTAACTTGATCACCTCCTTAAAGGCCCAGTCTCCAAATATCACATTCTGAAATACTGAGTATTAGGGCTTCAACATACGAATTTTGCAGGGACACAGTTCAGCCCCTAACAACCATATTAGAGGGTGCAGGCCCAGAGTTAATCTGTATTTATTTTTTCCTCTACACAGCTACTCACCTTAGGATACTTTCATTTTTCTCCTCCCCATCCCATACGTCCTATACCAGCATCTGCCATATGATAATCATCTGGAATTCTACTTCCAGTTTTTCCTTGCTTTCTACATTAGCAAATACTAGAATTAACTAGAAATTTTGCTTATCTATCATTTTTTCTTGTATACCATACATTTTTCTTTCTTGAGCTCATTTATCTTATTGCTACAATATTGCTCTCAAGTAATTCTTTCGGAGTACTTTGAGGGCCAGGTATAGGATTCTAAATTCAAAATTAATTTCTCTTAATTTGAAGAAATTGTTTGCATTGCTGCTGTCCCACTCAGACCCCTTTTAGCAGACTAGGACCTGCATCCATCAACTGGTGTGAGCATTGGCTATGAACGGTTCACTCCTGCCCACTTTACTCTGTGACTCCTAACTCCTTTGGTAAATTACTCACCACTACCCCTTGGGGAGCCTCAGGCAATTCCTGCCTGATAGGGGAATATAGGCTTTTACCATTGCCTCAAGGCGGAACAATTCTGGAGGCTTTGCAAGGGATCTAGCTGAAGCTAGACTCGTGCTGATGCATCTTAGATTATTTCCTTCTCCAGCCCTATTCTCCTCTTATTTTCTCGTTCCTTGGAGCACCCCCTTTATACATCCTGTGCACCCAAACCCCTGTTTCAGGCTCTGCTTCTAGAAAAACTGATCCAAGATGTATTGTCTCAATATTTTCTGTTCTCCCCTGCCTCATGCTTAGTCCAGGACCCAAGGTCAATTAGACCTTCAGAAAATGTTCACTGAATGAATAAATGAAATCATCTTCCTTGGGCAGCATGTTGATCACATAACACTTTCTTTCTAAGCATAACTTCTAATCATGAAATTAAAATTCCCAATTTTGGCTTTAAAGGCTTTATTCCAATGGTGTATCCATATCAAGCCCATCTGCCTTTATTTATTAGTCTTCTCTGATTTTTTGATCCCAAACTTTTTTTTAACATCTGAATTATATACAGTACCACATTGTGTCACATGTCTTATTTCCTTGACCAGACACAATTTTATGGACTTAATGTTTCTCTGAATTGCTTAGGACTTAGCACCTTGCTAGGTACATAGGACTCAATTAATAATTGCATGATGTTTATGTAACAGCTTAGTTTAAACGCATTGTATTTGAAAACACATTTTTCTCCTAGAAAGTACTTTTTTTTTCTTTATTACTCTTGGATCATTCATTCCCTGTTTGAAAACTCTGTTTCCATAGCAACAAATGATCATAAAAGGGATGGGATAGTTTTCTCTTTATTTTGACCAGGAAGAAAGAAAAGGATTATGGGAAGAAAACTTATAGTTGCAAAATTATAAATAAAATGAATGAATCAAGCAGAAGGAAATAGGACAAAGAAGGATAAATCATTTCTAACACTGTTAATGGTATTATTGTACCTCAAGATGATTAAACTAGCCAGCAGAATCCAGAAACTCAACCATTAGTAATGTGATAAACTTTAGAAGCTGAAGGCAAAAAGCATTAGGCCAGTCCCAGGGGTCCTTGCAGGCTTCAAAGCAGTGCCCTCTATTTGATCAGTGAGGGCAGTGGTACAGAACCTAAGCTCTGTAATGATTTACAGTATCATCAAGTTTCCAATAAGCCTGGATTTGAGAGTTGCCTAAGGTGACTTTCTCTTTAATTTGCAAAAAGTGTTCAATATCCAAGTAGTGACAAATTGAATCTGGCCCACAAATAGGGAGAAAAATAATGTGACACAAAACAAGCTTCTTTTGGAGAACCTAAAGAGTGTTTGGGACAACCCTCAGTGATGAGAATTTGGTGGGTATTTCTTTGGGTTTATGTGACAAGGTATTTTAGAATATACTAAGTAGCTGTTGCTATGAAATGGACTCTCTGGCCACTGAGCCTGCTCACCTCTTCTTGAAGTAAAGATTTTTTTGGTTGGGAAAAAGAACTGCCAGAGCGGTGTCAAAAGTTCAGGGACTCCTGACTGGCTCAGTAGGTAGGGCATGTGACTCTTGATCTCGGGGTTGGAAGTTCAAACCGCATGTTGGGTGTAGAGCTTACTTAAAAGAATAAAATCTTAAAAAACCAAAAATGTCCAGGGGCACCTGGGTGGCTCAGTGGGTTAAAGCCTCTGCCTTTGGCTCAGGTCATGATTCCAGGTTCCTGGGATCGAGCTCCACATTGGGCTCTCTGCTCAGCTGGGAGCTTGCTTCCCCTCCTCTCTCTCTGCCTACCTCTCTGCCAACTTGTGATCTCTGTCTGTCAAATAAATAAATAAAATATTTAAAAACAAAACAAAGAAACAAAAAACAATGTCCAGAAATAGCCAAGGTAAAACTAATGGATCACCGAAGTAGTGATTAGAAGTTTATTGTGCACCCACCAATAAGACAATTTGCAAACTGAGAACACCCAAATGAAAACATGGAACAAGGCTTAGGAGTATATTATTATAAAGTAGCTTATGTAGTGAGAAAATAATTACTTTAGTCTTCACAGAATATAAGAATTCTCTTAAATGATAGGGAACTAGTCAATGATGACTTAATATCAGCCTTGGGAAACAATTTAAGTCTTGCTTATGATTTTCAGAGGCATAAGCAAGAAATGACCCAGGTCAAATTAGTCTTGCAAAATAAGCTAAACTAAATTTTATATGACTAAAACTGGTTTGTCTGCTCAGGGAATTTTCAAGGCTACTCTCTGTTTTTTTGTTTTGTTTTGTTTTATTTTAATGGGTGAGATCATTCATAAAGCTCAAATCTGAATCTTGGGAGTGCAGAGATTCAGACAAATCTCTAAGTATGGATTTCTTTTTTTCTAATAAAACAAAACTTTTTTTAATGATCAAGCTTGGGATTCATAATGCTTCTTGAGCTTGAAAAGAGATACTCTGCTGTTGGTGAAAAATTCTTATTCATCAATCCAAATATTCTCTTTTCCTATTCTTTTTTTCTCTTTTCCCTTTAGAGCTCTGGTTTGATCTATCTTTTGATCTCTTTTGTAATTTCTGTCACGATCTCTCTATGTTGCCTTCTGGATGATTGTTTCTATCTTCCCATTTCACACTTTATCTTTGTTAGTCTATTAAGTTAAACAAAATTTCTTTTAGTTCTAGAAGTTGTATTTTAGTATACATGCTGCCAAAATAAGCACTGCATATATTTTTTTATTTAAATATCTGCTTCATCCTTTCTATGGTGTCTTTTTCTTCCTATTCTAAGTCATTCTTACATTTATTTAGATATAAGGCCTTTTAGACTTTTCTTCAGTCTGTTATGTTGGCTTTTGCTTGTGGTACTCTTTTTTCTTATGTGTTTTGTGTATTTGGGTGGGGGTTTACATTGTGACCACATGTTTCTGGGAACTTATTTGCATGAATTCTTTGAAACTGTGATAAATCTAATTTTCCAAAAAGGATCTGAATTTGTTTCTGCCAGGAACCTGGGGGAGTTAACAGCCTAGGACAAAGTCTAAACTGGCTTTTTTAAGCTTGTGGTTTATTGGACATGCCAGATAGTGTGAATTTGGCCTTTAAAACTATATGAAGACTGACTGTGGTTAGGAAATTTTAGGGAAGAGTCCCACCCTCTCTGAGACCACATTTCTGGATAGGTAATTTTGTTTTCAGTTCTGTGAGTGCCAGAATTATTTTCCTGTTCACTCTTACACTAGAGGAAAGCTTTATGAAAGGAGATCTCCTATTAAACCCCTCACGTTGGGCGAATCCTGGGCTTTGTGGCTTTTATTCCGTGGCTTTATGGGCTTGGAAAAAACGAGGAGTGTGTTCATTCAGTTTGGCAAATGCCCTCCAAGCCAAAAGTGACTTCTCATTTTCTCTGATTACCTCTCTGGGTTTCTAGTCTCACTGAGTTCCTTTTACTCAATATCCAGAGAATTGATGTATTAAAAATATTTTTATTGTATTTTAACTTGTATTTTGATTTCTGCAGGAAGATCAAGAAGGGTACTTTGTTAACCATACCGCTGGAAGGAAATAAAGCCCAGATATCAATTTGATATTATATTGGGGGAAATTTTCCTAATACTGAATAACTGGATAGCATTTGATGACCACAAAATGAAACAGGACAATGCTTTTTTTTAAAAATAGAAAGTTAATTACAGGTAGGGCCAACAATAATATTATAAATACATACATAAAATAGTAAAGCAGTATTTGATGAGGATTTTAATGCAAACGTGTACATTTGATTTTATAATTTTATCCATGATTTGTGTTAATGATTATGTAACAGAAAGAGATATGGTTTTATGGTTTCTGCCTTCCTCTCTTCAAAGACCCTCTCACATCCTGAATGTTGACCTGGCAATTATGGCTCTTCAGAATAAGAAGAGCTCATTTGCTTCATCTCTCCACTCTTCCCTATGTAGAGACTGGTGTCCTTGACACCCAGATCTCACCATCAGTAGACCCTGACTGTGCTCTTTGCATTTGTCCTTCCTCCTCTTCCCACCTATGCTTTGATTATTTTTTGCAAATAACATGGTTTTTGGCAAATAACACATCATTTCTTTTCTATTTCTATTTCTGCTTTGAGGGTTATTTAGAAAGCATCCTTCTGAAACCTCATCCTGACAAGACAAGATGTGATCTCTTTCTTTACCACTGAGAGCCTTTTAAACCTCTCTAAAACTCTTCTATTTTGGATCGTATTAGTGTTTTGATTTTTTCTTGCCCTCTCTCTTAGAGTTACTGTTCTTGGATGCAGAGACTTTTTCCTAACTGTGTTCCTCTCTAAATGCCAAATACAGTGTCAAATGCATGTGGTGTAGGTACAAGAAAAGCACCAGAATAATATAATCTTTAAAAAAGTCTATTTCATGGAATGAGATAGACTGGCTTGAACAGAGAGCACTCTTTTTTCAGTGTTAGTGCATGTGAAATTATGAATGGAGATAAGATGGTACAGGAAAAATGTGTGGCTTGTATGCAGACAGGATTTGGAACCCTTGTACCATGTGGAAGAAAGGGAATCGTTATTCAGAAAGTAGGTGGAAAGAAAGAAATGATTGATTTATTATCATTGACCTTGTGCATAAGTCTCTGTAAGTGGATCCAAGTTAAATTTTGCGGGGTTATTGTCATGAATAAGAATTAGAGGAATTCTTCTAGGATACAATTAAGCCTGTGCTAAATGCAAATTGCATAGCTTGGAGTCACCCAAAGGTAGCTTAAATTTAACATGACAGTTTTTCAAAATATTATTTTCTTATGTGAGGATCCCAGAATAAGCGTGATCCTTCTTTTGCGAGCAGCATATCTTTATTTCTGCTCCCTGTTAGGTCTTTTGTGTTTTCGGATGCCTCTGCTTTCATGTGAGGCATCACCAGCAGCCTCATGGCTGGCTGGTGGGACTGCTGCCTTTTTATATTCTTCACCAGATATAAAGCCCTTTGTATCCACACGGCACTTTGAACGTTTTTCAAAGCGTGTTTACACTTTTCATGCTTGCAGCTCTGTGAAGTAGGAAGCATGCGTTTTTACTACCCACCTTTTACAGAACGATGAGCCACAGAGAGGTTAAATGATGGGTTAAAGGAAGTGGTGCTTCCTACCTCGCCCACTCTGCTTTCCTTCCTTGAGTGAAATGATGTGGGCACACGAGCTCTTTTGGAGCAAACACAAGCCGGGTTGTATAGGCTACTTAACATACCTGTGCGGTTGCTTGCTCTGTTGTGTGGACAGAGGGTTGCAGGAAAATAAATGCGTCCTCAGAAAGCTAGTTTATGAGCTCACATGTTTTGTCCATACTGTCTTTTGAACCTTGTGGGTGAGCCAGTTTTCATAATGACCTCACATCCTCACAATAAGAGTTATTCTTCAGATGATTTGAAAATTGGTTCAATTAATTTATGCTAGATGCTTTCTTACTGTTTTATCACTATGGGCAAAATAACATTCAGATCTGAAAATTTTCATTTTAAAATTAAGTCTTGGGATCCCAAGCCAAAATCTCAGAAGACTGGTTCATTTGTTTATTGATGATAGCAAAGTAAGCACACCTCTAGCCAAGAAGCAGGGATTTCGTTAAAATCATTTGCCTCAACAGTTATCCTAATGGACATGAAGAAGTTATTTAAGAATTGGCAGAAGAAATAAATAAACCTATTACATCTCCTTATTCTTTTGGTAATTCCTGTACAAATTCCTGTACAAAACCTGGTGAGGTTTTTTTTTTTTTTTTTTTCATAATATATCTGTCCCAGGGTGCCTGGGTGGCTCAGTCTGTTAAGCGTCTTCCTTTGACTCAGGTCATGATCCCAGGATCCTGGGATCAAACTCCGCATCAGGCTCCCTGCAGGGAGCCTGCTTCTCCCTCTGCCTTCTGCCCCTCCCCCCACTCATTTTCTAACTCTTCATCTCTGATTCTCTCTCTTCAATAAATAAAATCTCAAAAAAAATACATTTGTCATGGCCTTATTTACTCCAAGATTTCCATTTAAAATTTTTATTCAGTTTTGTGTCACATTTTCATGATTTTGACATTTAAATCCATTTCATTTTTCAGTTTTGTATTAAAGAATTAATGTAACTCAGTGTTCTCTATAAATAAGAACTTTGATTCCAAAATCTGTTTTCCACTAATGAATTTCTTCTAATCCTTAAATAATTCTTATGGCTTTCCTCCACACCAGATACATTTGTTTCTCTTTTTCTCCATTATGATGACATATGTCAGCACTGTAGACCAGAATATTTATTTTGCATATAAGGTAGATCTCACATTTTAATGCTTCCACTAGCTGTATTCAAGTGGTTCCTTTAAAATAATTCCTGACCTTAGTTTTTGCAGAATGAAAGTAACAAGGGGAGGTCACCAGCAGGCCAAGAGGGAGTCAGAGGACTCTTATCCTCAATAAAGGGAAGCAGGAGGTTGGTGACTAGGTCAGCAAATGGGGTCTGGGAGGACTGGGGTTGTTGAGGGACCCTTTACTAGTTAAATGGTGATTGTATAGATGCAGCCTAGTGTTGTGGAGAGGTACTGAACTTGGGAACAGGCTAACATTCTAGATCCTCTTCTGTTTTCTAACTCTAAGATCTTGGATAAATTCATTTCTCTGAACTTCACATTCCTGACTTATAAGATAGGAATAATGGTAGTATCTCCTAGGGTCTTTCTGTTTATCCATTATCTGTTGTTATGTAACAAACTAGCTCAAAACTTGATGGCTTCAAACATGATCATTTATTTGCTCACAGTTTGGTCTGGGTTCAGCTGGGCAGTTCTTCTGGTGGGTTTCTGGGGTCACTCATGCGTGTACAGTGATTTGGGGGTTTGAGTGGAGCCAGATAAGCCAACATAGCCACACCCTCACCTGGAAGTCAGCAGGGACCATCAACAGAGTGCCTCAGTTCTCTGTCTGGCTGCTTCAGCAGCAGAGGTGTGCCTCCTATGTGCTGATGGTATTAATTCCAAGAAGGCAGGTCTCCGGGTGCAAGTGCTTGCCCAGTCTCTGTTCCTGTTATATTTGCTAAATGCCTTTCTGGTCAAAACAAGTCATGTGACCAAGCCCAGGGTCCATGAGAGAGGAACCTATGCCACAGTATGGAGGCTCTTCATGGGATGATTTCTCTAATAGTCCACACAATCTGTCAGTCAAATGTGGCAAACTGTAGCAGACGATTTTTTTTATTATTTATTTATTTATTTTTAAAGATTTTATTTATTTATTTGACAGACACAGATTACAAGTAGGCAGAGAGGCAGGCAGAGAGAGAGGGAGAAGCAGGCTCCCTGCTGAGCAGAGAGCCCAATGCGGGGCTGGATCCCAGGACCCTGGGATCATGACCTGAGCTGAAGGCAGAGGCTTTAACCCACTGAGCCACTGAAGTGCCCCAGCAGACGATTTTTTAAAGTGTTATATCAGTGCACATTCTCTGTGATGTGTATGTGTATACGAGTGGTGGTTATGGTGGAGAGGAGATATGAAAACTTTAGTGTATATTGAATTCATGGCCCTGAAAATATTTAGTTTTATCTCTGACTTCCATTATTTTATTAAAAATATTCAATCAAGGTGGGTTCAGAAGTGTAGCATGCTGGAATCTGGGTAATGTGATCAATATGTGAGGCTTGGAGAAATGGATTTAGTTACAGAGAATTAGTAGTTCAAGTCTCAGTGCTTCAAAAATATATCACATTTATGAATTGGTCATTCATTAGAACCTTGAGGTCCATTCTAAATGAGTTTAACTTGAAAGTCAGAAGAGTAGTGGTCAGTGTCACCAGAGCTCTCCACACATCCTGACTGCAGGTTTGAGACTGTGGAGATGAGTATTCATCTGAGACAGACTGGTGGGAACTAGGAAGGAACCATCCCTACAAGTTGAGGGAATTAGGGAAAGGACAGGGGATTTAAAGTGGCAGAAACCAAGGCAAATGCTTGTTTCTCTGGGCTAGACAAAAATACATGGGTAGGGAGGGAAATTGCATATGAATTTGGAAGTACTGTGACTTAGGGCAGGGTCAGACAGGAGCTTAGAGTTTCCATGTCACGAGTGCCCTTAATGTTGGCCCTTAATTAATTAATATTGGGATGAAGAGGTAGGATGTGGAAACTCAACAACCATCCTGAGCCACTGGGTCCCAGGTATAAAGGCAGGGCTGAGAGTGGAGTTGAGGCTTTTAAATTTTCTAAGTCAGGACAAGCTTAAGGAACTGAAGTGAAAGTGGCAGGCAATAGTGGGCTCAGGGGAGAAGTTTCAGAAGACTGACCCAATAAGACAGTGGGTCTTAAATGTCAGTGAGCACAGGAATTTCCTGGTTAAAAGTGTACATCTCCGGACTCATCCCAGAGATTGTGACCCAGTACATCTGGTGTGGTGCCGAAGAATTTACATTTTCAGGAAACAGCTTAGTGCTGATGACCTGTTCTGTGCCGTCCAATATGGTACACATGTGTCTATTTAAATTTAAATTAGTTAAAATTAAATGAAAGAAAAACTTGATTACTCATCTACTAGCCACGTTTCAAGTGCCTAATGGCCACACGTAGTTAATGACTACTACCTTGAAAAATGCAGAATTAGAACATTATCACCATTACAGAAAATTCTATTGGATTGTGCTGGTTAAGGCATCTATGCCATGCATCCTTTCCTTTGTACCATATCTAGTTCTGCCAGACCTTCCTGTATTTGTGCCTTGTGCCACATCTCCTCTTTCCAGAGGAAGAACCCTTCGTTCAGCACCATGGACAACGCCACACGGGTGTCCATCCTTCCCCTCAGCTAGGTTTTGTCACTCTGTACGACACTCTAAACAGGTGAGAAACTAAGAATGGGAGGCTAAAGTAAGGAATCCAAGGCACAAGAGACTTTAACTCATACTGAAAACTTGAGTCCATAATCCCATAAATCACTGGTAGTAATTTTGACTTCTGGCCACATCAGCTTTTCTCAAGGAGAAATAAGAGAAAGGAGCCTTGAATTGCTATTTAGAATGAATCATTAACAAGCACCATGCATATTGATATAGGGCAGTGAAGTAAGAGATGAGCATAGAAGATTCAAACAGGATTAAATTTTGGGCTGCCAAATTGTGGTGCAACCATGGGAATGTAACTTAACCCCTCCAAGCCTCAGTTTTCCACTTTGTAAAATGGCTATAATAATATCAATGTTATTAAGTGATAAAATATATTTAAGATACCTATTGTTAAGTCCTAGTTACATAGTAGGCATTCAGTAAATATTAGTTCTATTTCCCCTCTTGGTAAATTGAGGCAAGTTCCAACTTACAGTACAGAGCCTCTACTCTCTAGTAGTGGTGTCAAAATTGAGGGTCAGAGATGACTTGTTAGGCAATCTTTTTAAAATCTGCCCCCAAGTAGGATCTAGTACAATACCTAATACATAATTCAAGTACCCAGGAGAGCTCAGAGGGTTGCAAATACTTGCGAATAGAATTTCAAATAACAATCTGGAGTTAGAATATCATAGCATCTTCTCCTCCTCCTCACCACTCCTTTTCCTTTTTTTCATCTCTTCCTTGTCTTTGTTTTCCTTCCCCTTCCTCTTTTTTCTCTTCGCCCTCCTTTTCCTTCCTCCTTTTTCTCTTCTTCCACTTCCTCCTTCTTCCTTCTTTTCTTTCTTCTGCTGCTATGAGAATTCAGTATGGACAAAAATCACAATCTTGTTATTTATTGGAGCTAGTGTCTTTTATTAATGCAGTATTTTTAAAAATGTCAAACTGTAGTGTGCTCATCTATTTGAGAACATGAATGATTGTGTCGTTTTCCAAAGATATCTCCCTTACATAAGGATCTGGTGATTTAAACTCATCAGGTAGAGATCAGTTTGAAATTATGCTTTGGATCTTTGTTTTGAGATTTATTGAGGTATAATTGACACAATTGTGAGATATTTAGAGTGTACAATGTGATATTTTCTTATATGTCTAGTTAATTAACACTAGTTAATACATCCACCTAGTTAGTTAACACATCCATTGCCTCACATATTTACACACCCTCCCCTTTTGGGTGAGAACATTTAAGTTCTCTCTTAGCAAATATCAGTTTTACAGTACAGTGTTATCAACTATAGCACCATGTTATACATTAGATCCTCTTACGGATCTTACTTATCTTGGAGCTGAACATTTGTATCCTTTTACCTGCTTCTCCCTATTTTCCCCACTCCCCCTACTCCCTGGCAACCACTTTTCTACTTCTCATTTCTATGAGTTCAACTTCTTTTTTCTCTTTAGATTTCACATATAAGTGATGAACACAAGATTTTTCTTTCTGTTTGATTTATTTCATCAGGATAATACCCCCCAGGTTCATCCATATTGTCACAAATGACAAGATATCCTACTTTTTTGAGGCTGAATAATATTCTAGTGTATTTGTGTTTGTGGGGGTATATACTAGGTTTTCTCCATCCATTCATCTATTGATGGAAACTTAGTTTGTTTCAAAACCTTAGCTATTGTGAATAATGTTGCAGTAAATTCGAGAGTACAGATATCTCTTTGAGATAATGATCTCATTTCATTTGGAAATTACCCAGAGTTGAGATTGCTGGATCATAAGGCAGTTCTATTTTTAATTTCTTGAAGAATCTCCTTGCTGTTTTCCACAGTGGCTGTACTAGTTTGTATTCTTTCCAACAGTGCGTGAGGGTTCCCTCTTCTCCTCACTCCCTCCAGCATTTGCTATCTCTTTTTTTTGATAAGAGCCATCCTTTCAAATGTGAGGTGATATCTCATTGTGGTCTTGATTTGCATTTCGCTGATGATGAGTGATGTTGAGCACCTTTTTCAGTTGGTCATTTGCATCTTCTTTGGAAAAATATCTGTTGAGTTTGTCCGTTTTTAATTTAGATGACCTGTTTTGCTTTCTCTTTTGCTGTTGAGCTGTATGAGTTCCTTTTATATTTTGGATGTTAACCTCATTGAATATGTAGTTTGCAAATGTTTTCTCCCATTTCATAGGTTGCTTTTTCATTTTTGTTGTAGGTTTCCTTTGTTGAACAGAACTTTTGAGTTTGATATACTCCCACTTGTTTGTTTTTGCTTTTAGTGTGAAGTCCAAAAAAATAATTGCTAAGACCAATGTCAAGGAGCACACTCTCTGTGTTTCCTTCTAGGAGTTTTACAGTTTCAGATCTTATGTTTAAGTCTTTAATCAATTTTGACTTCTATTTTTGCATTTGGCATAAGATAGAGGTCTGATTTTATTCATTTGCATGTGGCTATCTACTTTTCCCCACACCATTTATTAAAGAGATTATCTTTTCCCCTTGTGTATTTTTGGCTCCTTTGTCATAAATTAATTGACCACATATGCATGGGTTTATTTCTGTGCTCTATATTCTGTTCCATTGATCTTCATGTCTGTTTTTAATGCCAATGTCATAGGTTTTGATGACTCTAGCTTTGAGGTATAGCTTGAAATCAGGAAGTTTACTGTTTCCGGTTTTGTTCTTCTTTTTCAAGATTGCTTTATCTTGAAATCATGCTTTGATTCCTAGTGAATATAATAATATCTTTATTGAATATTTCTCTTCCAGTTAATTGTATAAAATAATATCTAGAAGTACCTGCTAGTCCAGGACATGTGTCTTTATTAATCTTTGGATAATGCAAAGGTTTAATATTAGAATAAATCTATGTTCTAGTTGAGTTTTGAATAACAGAAAAACACCTTTAGAATAGAACTTTTTAATTTTATTTTTTTAATCTTTTTTTAGAAGATTTTATTTATTTATTAGAGAAAGCACCAGCAAGGGAAAGGGGTAGAGGGAGAGGGACAAGCAGACTCCCTGCTGAGCAGGGATTCCCACATGCGGCTCCATCCCAGGACCCTGGGATCATGACCTGAATGGTTGGCAAATGCTTAACCGACTGAGCCACGCAGGTGCCCCTAGAGTAGACTGTTTTTTAAAATGATGGTGTTTTGGGGACATGACAAACTGTGCATTCCGTAGCAGGCATTGCTGTGTGTTAAAGTTATTGTACTCCAAAGGCCATATTTTGACTGACATGAGTATAAATATGCATAATAACATGGAAACAGTGAGACAGCTAGATTCTAATCCCCATCTGGCCATTTACCAGCAATGTAGTGCTCAACAATTTGCTTGTCTTCTCCAAGCCTCACTGTCCTTCTGTTTGAAATGGAGCTTATAATGACCTGCAGGGATGTTGTAAGGATTAGGATAATACAATACTCTGCACAAACATGGTGAAGTTGATTTTATACTATATTTTACTTATATTTACTCTTGTCCAGGAAAGATTTAGGGAATGTAGTATTATATTAATAATGATCATGAGTGTTATTAGGGAATCCTATTCCTATTACTAAAAGCAAACCTGAACCCTCATTATATAATGTTGATTTTATTCTTTGCTTTGAAGATAGTTATTTTAAGCACATGTAATAGAAGATCAACTGATTCTGGAATGCATTACTCATAAAATTAAGAAGAAATGGAATATGTCAAACTAATAATTTTAAAAAATATATTGTTATGAAGTTTCACAACTGGAAAAAAAGACTTCCCTCTTAAATTTGCCCTGAAAGTGTGTTTTTTCCTACTGGATGAGTAAGTTTCTGTTTCGTTTTATTTTATTTATTTTTTAAAGATTTTATTTATTTATTATTTGACAGAAATCACAAGTAGGCAGAGAGGCATGCAGAGAGAGAGGGGGAAGCAGGCTCCCTTCTGAGCAGAGAGCCCGAAGCGGGGCTCAATCCTGGGACCCTGAGATCATGACCTGAGCCAAAGGCAGAGGCTTAACCCACTGAGCCACCCAGGTGCCCCTCCTGTTTCATTTTAATCTGGTAAAAAATGTGCCCTCCTAAGAATGAAATTTATTTTTTTTGACTTAATATATTACCTGTTAAAATAGTAGTAAACCTTGGCTTTGACATGAGAGGAAAAAAGATTATAATTTGCCATTCTTTTTCTTTAGTTATTTGGACATTAACATATTGTTAAAGGAAAGAAAAAACCCTAAGAAGTCTTTCTGCTCTACATTTATGCTGAGTAGAAATAAAATATATTTCACTTGGATTTTTCTAATTATTATATTTATTTCCTTTGTGAAAGTGGAAAAATTTGATAATTTAAGACATTTTTACTCTCTCTTGCCCTAGCATAGCTGTATTGCAAAATAGAATGTGTTATTTAAAAGCACTGTTTTCTTCCTTAATGATGTCACCTTTCCATGCTGAAGCAGTAAAAATTTTCTTTCATTACATCTATCTTCAGTATCAAGCTACAAACACAATTTTACTGTCCTTTGTGCATGACAAATTTAGCTAAATTTGTTCATAATAGAGACTGTGGTTACCATCTCTACACCCGTGTGACGAGTCTTTTGTTTCTAAGGAAATATTCCATAGTGGCATGTGGTAGTGATTTCCTAAAAACTACTTCATTGAGATGATTGACATGGAAAAAGCTGTACATGTAAAATGTACTAACTTGATGAGTTTGGAGATATGTATACGCTTATGCAGCCATTACCAGAATCTATGTCATAAACATGTTTATCACTTCCAAAAGTTTTCTCTCACCCTCTTCCTTTATTGTTATTATTTGTTGTTGTAAGAACGCTGAACATAGGCCTACTCATTTAGCAAACTGTGGTGTATCATTGATTACATGTGATGCAAAGGAAAAGTGGACAATCATGTATCTTCACCTTAGTAAGTTCGAAGCAATAATGTCATTTCACAGAGGTTCCTTAGCAAAGCAATGACCGATCTATTGATATAACAGATTTTCAAACACTTATTAGAGCCAGTTGCCCAGGTGAACAATGGACTTCAGAGTTATGTGGTCAGCGTGGGGGCAGGGACCTCAGTCAGCTCGGTTCCCCCTGCCGGGTCATGCCGGGGTGGACCATAGGTGAACAATGGGCGGAGACCTGCAGTGTGGCAAACCAGCTGCCCGTGTTGAAACGTGCTAGGGAGGACAACGGGTATGGTTGGCTATGTAAAGGAAGAATTTTTAGTTAAAAGAAAAAGACCAGGGGTGCCTGGGTGGCTCAGTGGGTTAAAGCCTCTGCCTTCGGCTCAGGTCATGATCCCAGAGTCTGGGATGGAGCCCCGCATTGGGCTCCCTGCTCTGCAGGGAGCCTGCTTCCTCCCCTTTCTCTATGCCTGCCTCTCTGCCTACTTGTGATCTCTCTGTGTCAAATACATAAATAAAATCTTAAAAAAAAAAGAAAGAAAAGAGAAAAAGACCAAAATGAACTCTCATCCAGGCCAAGAGGTAGAGCCTCGCCATATTCCAAATGCCTCCTCTCTGTTCCCGCTGGATCATACTCCTCTTCCTCCTGGCTCAATTTTTGTACAATACTGTCTTATTTCATTACAGTTTTACCCTGCATATGCATTTTAATGAGCACTTTGTTCTGCTTTCTCGAAATGCAGTCATACTGAGGTATTCATTTATAACTTGCTCCTTGGCCTCAGTTTTGGATTTTTGAGATTTATCCTTGTTGATACATGTTATTCCAGGTCATTCATTTTTCGCTAGGGAATGTCACTTCAATAAACGAGCACACCACCACTTCGTGCTCTGTTCTACTGTTGATCGACGTTTGTGTTGTTTCTTGTTGCTGTGTTTTGACGAACAAAGGCTATAAATACGCGTGTATGTGTCTCATCATATATGTGCATGAGTTTCTCTAGGGAATTTAACTAGTAGTAGGAATATTAGGTCACACAGTGTACACGTTCAAATAAATATTTCCCAGATTGTAACAACGAAAAGTAACAATGAACAATCCCACCAGCTGTGACTTTATGTTGCTTCACCTCTTTGTCAACACTTGTTATTCTTCTGCCACATTTGTAATGTGACTGCAGGCCTTAGAGCTAGAGTGAACCTGGGTTCAAATTGAGATTTTAGCATGTGACCTGGGGCTAACAGTATCAGCTTGCAGAATTCCGGTAATGATTCAATGATGCAAATGTATGACAAGATGCCTATGCATCTTTATACTGACAAACATTACTATTGCTAATATTGTA
The DNA here is from genome assembly GCF_010015895.1 of Lontra canadensis. NCBI lineage: Eukaryota > Metazoa > Chordata > Mammalia > Carnivora > Mustelidae > Lontra > Lontra canadensis. The sequence goes on from NW_022630996.1 coordinate 17,177,576, forward strand.
TATTCCTTGTGATAAGCTTTAAGACTCCCTAAGAAAATTAAATTGAAAAGACCCATTCTCTATTGTATGTTATTTAGAACAATCCCAGATTTCTTTTTAATAAAGTCACTTGATGAATGCATATACAGTATAATGCATACATATTTTATATCACTGAGAAAAAAAACATTTCCATATGTGACTGAGACTATTCTGTTAGTCTGGCTAAGAACAGGAACACTGAGATATGTAGAACTATTAATTTTCTTATTGAATTAACATTTACTCCAGGAAAAGTTTCTTTCTGGCCTTCCTTAAAGGCAGACAGGGATATTTGTTTGCTCCTGATTGTTTTCTTTTCTCTCTCTCTCTCTCTTTTTAAGATTTTATTTATTTATTTGAGAGAGGGAGACAGAGTGAGAGAGAGAGGCAATGAGCGCTGGAGTGGGGGAAAAGAAGGGCAGAGGGAGAGGGAGAAGCAGACTCCTTGCTAAGCGGGGAGCTTGATGCGGGGCTTGATCCCAGGACCCCAGGATCATGACCTGAGCTGAAGGCAGACACTGAACAGACTGAGCCACCCAGGTGCCCCATTCCTGATGGTTTTCTGAGGATATTTGTGGTAGATTAAAAATTGTCTCAAATTCTTTGATTCCTTCCATTGAGAAATCCATTTCTCTCCACTTGAATCAAGGCTGGTCTGGATTGCCTGGATCAGTAGAGCGCAACAGAAGGGCCACAATGCCAGTACTGGGCCTAGATTTTAAGGGGTCTGACAGCTTCCTCCTTTGTCTCTTGGAACCCTGATCATAAATCAACCAACAGATAAGAAGTTTAGCTACCCTGTTAGAGAAAACATGTGGAGAAGTGCTGGTTGATATAGTGAGGGAGAAGAACTCAACTGAACCCTATCATTGGCAGCTCTGCCAAGACATGGGACGTGTGAGAGAAGCCATTGGGACCCTCCAGACTAGCCCAGCCGGCAGCTGAAGAGCACAAGTAACCCCAGCGATGCCACATGAAGCAGAAGACTCATGTGGTCTAGTTCCTCCCGAATTTCTAACCCTCCAAATCACAAAATATAAGAAAATGGATGCTTTAAGCTCCTGAGTTTTGAGGGAGTTTGTTGCATAACAGTAAATGACTGGAAGCGAAAAGTTTTCAAGAATGGGGTTGTGGAATGCTGCACCATTCTCCTTCAGCTGAAGTGTTTTCATATGTCTGACTGTAGAAATGGACAGTCCTTCTATTTGTCAAGGACCAAGAGGCATTGTGACAGTGGCTAGTGAATTTTAATAAAATCTTAAAAAATGAAAAACTGCAGCTTAGGCAGCACGAATGATCTGGCCAACTCTGTCTATGAAGTAACCTGCTGGATAAATAGGAAAAGCTTAGATGACTTTCATGGTGCCTCAGGTGGTTAGTCTCAGAATGTTTAGGATTTGTCTCTCCAATATTAGACTTTAATTGTATTTTGTTATTTGCTAGTTAAACCCTGCATGAGCACCTTCGAGTTCTTGGCTGAAGCATTCTTATAAAGTATATTTCCTTTTATTTAAACTTAATCTACATCTTTTAAGCTTTAAGTGGCATCCTCTGGTTCTAGTGTGCTAGGATTGGGTGAAAGGTGTGATTACACTCGTTCTACCTCTGTGAATTTACAACCTTCCAGTCTCCAGGATTATCTTTTGGTCTCTGGTTTTCATAGATTTTCTTTGCACTTCTAATAAAGCAATTAATTACCCTTCTCCGTTTTTAAAAAAAAATTTCCAATAGTATTTTTGGGGCAGTTAATATATAGGATGGAATAATTTTGTCTTCTGTTCTCTGTCTGATCCTAGCGTCCTGTAGGCTTTGTAATTCAGCTGGTTTTTTGGATGATGTGGTGAAGCTCTGGCTTTCTACTGATTATAGATATCCCCCAAATGATTTCTTATTGGTAGAAATCCTGGAAGTTCACCCAGCCTTTTCCCTTTCCACTTCCTAGGGGATTGAACACTGTGTCTTAAACCCTCAGTTCCTAGATACACCACCCCATCAGATCAAGTCTCCTAGCGAGGCACTCGGCACAGGATGGATGCACACCCTTTTAACCCACTGAGCCACCCAGGCGCCCCTGGATGAACACCCTTGATGATTCTGCCACATGTCCTTGCTTTGACTTGAAAATAATACTTTATTAAGAATGTATTTTCAGCTTCTGATGGATGCCCTTGTGGATCATGAGGCATAGTCCAGGACAGGATGAATCCGACTGAGTTCATCTATGTTAAGATAGATTTTTTTATGTAGGAAACTAAAACCCCCACCTTTTTATTATGGAAAAGTTCAAATATACACAAAATAAAGAGACTAGTAAAAGAAGATCCCTGTAGTCATGACTCAGCTTCAACAGTTATCAATACATGTCCAATCTTGTTCCTACTATATTCCTAACCACTCTCACCTCTGAACTTTTCCCTACCCTACTGGATTATTTTAAAGCAAATCCCAGATACCACATCACTTCATTGTAAGTACTTTCATATTTACTTCTAAAAGATAAAGAATTATTTTTTTTAAGGCATAGTACCATTATCATGTCTTCAATAGGTATCAAGATTTCAAGAAACAAAGTATCCCAGCAAATAACTCGAGCCTGTATAATATTATTAATGTAGGTTTGAATTGCTTTTCTTAAAGTACATTATCTGTCCTTTTTACACAGGATGAAATCATCCAGCAATTCATCTTCATTCACTTAGCATGCAGTATTGAAAGAAATATAAGGGTCATCTGTAAACTTTGCTTCCTATGCAATCACCTTCTTTATATTAACATTGAATAAGATCATATTCAGCACTAATCTCTGGGAGAAGAAGCCTTATTTTTTGATAAATCTCCACCCAGGGAAAGGTGTATTCAATATTTACCCCTTTGTCTACCTTCTTTATGAGACAAGTATCCCTTCCACATCAAAATATTTCTTACACCCCAACTTCTAAAAATGAAAAGAAACTATTATTAAATAGTATTTTATTAAAAGGGCTTTGAATCAATTTTATTGAAATATAACTCATATATAATAAAACCCACTTATTTTAAGTGAATAATTCAGTGAGTTTTGAAGAATGTATGCAGTCCTATAACTGACTGAATCATTAAGACATAGAACAATTACATCATCCCCAAAGTTCCTGTATGTCTCTACCAATACTCCATCATTTGGCCCATGACAATGACCAACCTAATTTCTATCACTATAGTTTTCTCTTTTTTAGAATTGCTATAAATGGAATCTTTTGTATCTGGCTTCTTTCACTGAGAATAAGGCTTTGGCAAGTCATTGCCTTTATTGGTAATTTGTTTTTGTTGTTATGGTACATTATTCCATCACACAAAATGTCCGAATGTGTTTATCCATTCCCTGTTTGGTGGATATTTGGATGGTTTTCAGCTGTAGCTGTCTGTGAAGATCCATGTTTTCATTTCCCTTTGGTAAATACTGAAGAGTGGAAGTGCTGGGGCATGTGATAAGTGCATTTGAACTTTATAAAAAACTACCAAACTCTTTTCCATAGTGGCTGAGCCAATTTGCTTTTCTACCAGAAAAGTATGAAAATTTCAGTTTCTCTAACTCCTCTGTAACGATCATTATTTAGCTGTAGCCATCATAGGAATTGTGCAATAGTATCTCTTGATTTCCCTGATGACTAATGACATTGAACATCTTTCTATGTACCTATTTGTTATTCACGTATCTTCTTTTATGGACTTGCTGTTTGCTTCTTTTGCTCATTGTCAAAATTGGTTATTCATCTTGTTGATTACAAGAGTTCGTTATATCCTACACGCAAGTCTATTGTCAGGTGTAAGTATTAATATTTCCTCCAGGCCTGTGGCTTACCTTTTCATTTTCCTAACACTGATTTCTGAAGTGTAAAAATTTTACATTTTGATGAAGTCTAATTTGTCATTTTTTTCTTTTAGAATTCATGATTTTATATCCTATAAAAAATTATTTGCCCAACCCAAGGTCATGAAGACTTTCTTTATGTTTTCTTCTAGAAGTCTTAATAGTTTTAGCTTTTATGGTTAGGTCCGTTACCCACTGTGAGTTAATTTTTATGTATGGTGTGAGGTAAAGATTAAGGTTCATTTTTATTTTGCATATGGATATCCAATTTTTACAATACTCTTTTTGAAAAGGTTATCATTTCCTTATTTAATTGTCTTGGTGAAAACTGATTCACCATATATGTGCACATCTATTTCTGGACTTTTCTGTTTCATTGTCAATCATTATGTTTATCTGTATTGTCCAAATTGCCATTCTATATGTCTTTCTTTATACCTTTAAACACTATCATGTTTACTATAGCTTTACAGTGAAATGTGTGAATATCTACAAAAAGTCTTGCTGGGATTTTTATTGGAATTGAATTGAATCTGTTAATCATTGAGAGCAATAAGGCCAGATTGGAGCAACCATAGTGAGGGCTGTCATTGCCAACTTGCTGGTGCAATTCTAATATCTCTTTTAAAACACAAAAAGAATTACTAAGTAAGTCTGTCCAAATTTTGTATTTGTAATTGGTATGTCTTGACCAAGTGCTGATGAAGCTCCAGCCTTGCTTTTCTTTTTCTTCTTCCTTTCTTCCTTTCTTTTCTTAAGATCATTTATTTGAGAAAGAGAGCATGAACTGGGGGAGAGAGAGGGAAAGGGACAAGCAGACGCTGGGAGCCCCAAGAGGGCCTGATCCCAGGATCCCGGGATCATGATCTGAGCAGAAGGCAGACACTTAACTGACAGAGCCACACAGGCGCCCCCCTTCCAGGCTTCCTTAATAAGGATGTCTTCTTAGAGGTTTATAAGGACAAGTGCCAAAATTTGGATGTATGCAAAAACTATTCAATCATTCATTCTATAAATATTTATTAAGGGCCTGTGGTATCCCAGGTATTATTCTAGGGGCGGGGATTACAGCATTTAACAAAGCAAATATCATGGCCCTACAAGAGCCTATGATCTAGCCTTGTGAACAACCACCAGTATATAGGATTGATTAAAAGTAGAACTTTAAAAATTATTCTGCCTCTTGATCTAATGATTTAATACTACTTCTTTCAAGAATTTAACAAAAAAAGCAATTAGAGACATCAAACGTGATATAAAAATGTTTATTGCAGCATTTATGGTAGCAAACTGGGAAAAAAAACCTACATATTTAGTGATAGGGAATGATTCAATAACTGGTGATATATAAATTTTTTTAATATGATGTCATTCACTTTAAAAAAATTATTTATTTCATAGAGAAATCACAAATAGGCAGAGAGGCAGGCAGAGAGAGAGGGGGAAGCAGGCTCCCTGCTGAGCAGAGAAGCTGATGTGGGGCTCGATCCCAAGACCCTGGGATCATGACCTGAGCCGAAGGCAGGGGCTTAACCCACTGAGCCACCCAGGTGCCCCTATACATTTGATGAAATATTGGATAGTCATTAAAAACATAAATTTTAGAGTCTATAAGACCCCAGGATAGATGATTTAAAAATGCCAAAATCACTTCCTAATAAGATTGAACTGAGTTAGATCTACCAGCCTTGTAGGAGAGTATCCATTTAACTTTATCCTTGCTGCAGCGAGTGCTTTGAGAAAACAGAATGTGGTATAATCCTAAATACATGTGCGTGTGATACGTAATTACACAATAAAGCCAGTTTGGGTGGCAAAAGTGGCATCTCATTTTAATTTACAATTCTTGGATTCCTAGTGACCCGAACATTTTTTCATCGGTTTAGGCTATTTGTGTATACTTTTTGTGAACTCTTTTTCTCTTTGAAGGGAATTTGGGGTAAATTCTATCAATTCGATTTGTTGAGAAGTCACCTGGTTAGTGAGGTTTATATTCTTTTATTAAGAGAGCTATTTATTGTGCTGCAGTGTGATTTATGAAGGATACTTTAAAAATGTAAAGTATTCTTGGGCGCCTGGTTGGCTCAATGGGTTGAAGCCTCTGCCTTCAGCTCAGGTCATGATCCCGGGGTCCTGGGATCGAGCCCCGAGTCTGGCGCTCTGCTCACCGGGGATCCTGCTTCCTCCTCTCTCTCTCTGTCTGCTTCTCTGCCTGTTTGTGGTCTCTGTCAAATAAATAAACAAGATCTTTTTAAAAAATGTATTCTTTAGGTTTGTGGGGGAAAAAATGCTCACACCAAACTCACTTGAACAGTAAGTATTCATCATTCTTTTCTCCTATTTCTTTGCTATTAAGAAAGCTTATTATTGGGGCACCTGGATCACTCAGTCAGTTGGGCATCTGCCTTTGGCTCAAGTCATGATTCCAGGATTCCAGGATCTAGCCCCGCATCGGGCTCCCTGCTCAGCTGGGAGTCTGCTTCTCCCTCTCCCTCTGCCCTTCCCTTCTGCTCGTGCATGTGCATGTGTGCTCTCTCTCTCCCTCAAAAATGGATAAAATCTTTAAAAAATGGTTAAAATCTCTAAAAAATAAAGAATAAAAATCTTATTAGGTAGGCATACCTTGTTAGATTATTAATTTCGATATTTTAAAATATGGTTTTTTTTTGCATATGTAACTGCTCTGCTCTTCCTGTGTCTGGAAGCATTTGCTTCTCTAACTTTTGATATTAACATTTTGATTTGAGAAATAGAAATACAACTAATAAGCTAGGGCCAAGAGAAAATTGTTAAATGTACAGCTAAGAAATGGAAAGTCTTCACCATCTGTCACTAGATTGTTTTTCTAAAATATAATGGCAAGAGGTAGAAACATATGAAATCGTTGTGTTCAAGCACGTGCAAAACGTTAGTGTGGAGTCAGTATGACACTTTTGCAAGACAGGAGTGGTGGCTCACAGGTATGGAAGAAAGGTGGGGAAAACCTGGGGGACAAGGTGGGACCAGACACTAGGAACCTTAGATTCCATGCCAAGGAGTTTGAAATTCTTTCTGTGGATAAGTGGGAGCAATAAAGTATACAAGTTTAGAAAAGTGACAAAATGAAAATAATATAAAAGATACTTTGTCTAGGGGCACCTGCGTGGCTCAGTGGGTTAAAGCCTCTGCCTTTGGCTCAGGTCACGATCCCTCATTGGGCTCTCTGCTCAGCAGGGAGCCTGCTCCCCCCCTCCGCCCCCCTCCTTCCTCTCCACTTACTTGTGATCTCTGTCTGTCAAATAAATAAAATAAAATCTTAAAAAAAATACTTTGTCTAATGTATAACGTAACTATAGTTGATGACTCTACACTTAACACTATATTGTATCATATAATTGAAATTTGCTAGAAGAATAGAACTTAAGTGTTCACACTGAAAAAAAAAGGTGAATATATCAGGTAATGGACGGGCTAATTAACACAATGAGGGAAATCCTTTCATGATGTATACGTATATCAAATCATCACATTGTATACTTTAATAAATACCTTATAGTCTTAGTTTTGTAAATTATACCTCAATAAAAAGAAGAAAGAAAAAGAAATTGAACGGTAGTCTTGAATCTACTCATAGCCAGACTGTGGAGCGTTCTTCCCTTGGGATTTGAGATGCTCCTTTTCCCTTCAGACCACTTATATTTGCTCCAATGAGTTTGACCAAAGTGAAGAGAATTATTCTAATCAGCACCCATTTATGCGAAAGGAGACTTGATGGTTTTAGTAAGAAGGGTATCTGTTACAGCCAAAAATACTACGGAAGCCAGCAAAGATGGCTTCTCATTTGTGGTGGCTTCAGTGGACTTCCAGTGTCTGGGCCTACATCACTCCATGCTTACCTTAGCTGCATGACCCTTGGACTGTCGTCTGTTCTTCTCCAAAGACCTGAAAGTGTCCTTCTGATGGTGTGCTGATGGGGGCCCCCTAGACCTTTCCTCTGGTGTCTCAGAGTTTCTTTGGATCCTTAAAAGTTAGCTCCTTTAGAACTAGACAGCTCTTACTTAAAATAAGAAAAGAATTCACTGTGTGTATAATTGTCCCTTGAAAGGCAATCCAGGAAGGACCATTGAAGACCCTTGTTGGTTGTAATTCAGGCAGCAGGGAAAGGTCTAGGGTGGCTTTTCCATTGCTACACTGATGAGCAGCAACTCCTCTGAATGAGAAGGAGTTAGTCAAGATTAAAGACGAGAAGGGATGTAGGTGATCCTGCTGTTTGTGCTTAGCTGAACGACCCCCTAATATTTCACTGGGTTGAGAGCCAGGGTCATTTCCATGGTTTCAAAAGATCATAATTAAATAAGATGGGATATAGCCCTAGAAAGATTAAAATTTGTGTGTATATGAATGCTGTTCAATCATTCATGCAACAAATGTTTATTAAGGGTATGCTATGGACTAGGTACTGTGTTAGGTGCTGGGATTGCAGCGCTTAACAAAACAGATAAAAATCATTGCTTTATTAAAAGCCTATATTCCAGCCTTGTGTAGAATCACCAGTATACAGGATTGGTTAAAAGGAGAAAGAGAAAAAAGAAACCAGTGGGTAAAAACTTTTGTGCTTTTAATGAACACTATCAAGAAGTGAAAAGACAACTTACAAAATGGGAGAAAATATTTGCTAATCCTATGTCTGATATCATATGTCTAGAGTAAAGGTATATAAGAAACTCAATAATAATAAGACCGATACCCCAATTTTTAAATGGACAAAGGATTTTTTTAAATTATTTTCTTGAAAGTTTTTTTTTTCCCTCCATCCCTCCCTTCCTCCCTTCCTTCTTTCCATCCTTCCTTCCTTCCTTCCTTCCTTCTCTTTCTTTCTTTCTCTTTTCCCCCTCCTAATCTTCCTTCCTCTTTCCTTCCTTCTCTTCCTCCCCCTTCACTATCTCTGTCTCTCTTTCTTCTCCTTCTTTCCTTCCTTCCTATCTCTCTCCCTCCCTCTCCCTCTCTTTTTCTCTTTCACAAACCCTTGTGTCCAGGGCCAACCTCAATAGCTCCCAGTGAGGGAGCTGTTCTGCAACCTAGGAAACCCAGACCAAGAAGCAGGTCCTCTAGGAGTGTAGTATCAGGTTCCCCACACACTTTTGTAGTTTGGTGGGCAAGGGGGAAGCACCCTTTCCGGCCCTGCCAGGTTTCCAGGAGCCTCCAGGAGAGGCTCTCCATACCTGACCCATCCCTGTGTGTGGTGGAGAATGCCATCTGGGGTGCTGAGCAGGGCTCCAGCTGTCTGAGTGGGCAAAGGATTTAAATAAACATTTTCTCAAAGAAGATACACAAATGGCCAGCTCGCACATGAAAAGATGCTCAGGGATGCCTGGGTGGCTCAGTCGTTTAAGCGTCTTTGGCTCAGGTCATGATCCCAGGGTCCTAGGATTGAGTGCTGCATGGGGATCCTTGCTCCTCAGGGAGCCTGCTTCTCCCTCTGCCTGCCTCTCCCTTGGCTGTGCTCTCTCCTCTCTTTCTCTCTCTGACAAGTAAATAAATATAATCTTTTTTTTTTTTTTAAAGAGGCTCAATGTCACTAGCCAATGGGGAAATGCAAATCAAAAGTAGATAACTACTTTATACCCATTAGGATGACTACAATCAAAGAGAGGTAACAGGTATTGATGAGGATGTAGAGAAACCGGTGGGAATGTAAAATGGTGCGGCTGCTATGGGAAAGAGTCTGGCAGTTTCTCAACAGATTAAACAAAGTTACATATGACCCAGCGGTTCCACTCCTATGTATATCCCCAAGAGAAATGAAAATATATGTCCATACAGAAACTTGTACACAAATGTTTATAGCAGCATAATTCCCAATATCCACAAGTAGAAATAACCAAATGCCTATCAACTGCTGAATGGATGAATGAAATGTAATAAATCCATATAATGGAATTTTTTGGCAATAAAAAGGAACGAAGCACTGATACAGAGATGAACTTTGAAACTGTTATGCTAAGTGAAAGAAGTCGACACAAAAGGCCATATATTGTACGATTATATTTATGTGAAATTTCTAGAATAGGCAAATCTTAAAGACAAAAAGTGTATTAGTGGTTGCCTGGGGCTGGGGGTTGGGGCCTGCCATTGGGGAGAACTGGGAAATGACTGCTAATGGGTGCAGGAGTTCTCTCTGGGGTAATGTAAATGTCCAAAAATTGTGATAGTTCCACAATCCCCACGAATATACTAAAAACTATTGAACTGTACAACTTACGTGGCTAACTTGTGTTGCGTGTGTTATGCCCGAGTTTTCGTGTCTGAGAGACCACCAAGGAGCCAACACTGACGTAATCACACGAGGGTTTATTTGACAAGCTTAAGCTTGGGCCCAAGTACACCCGACACAGTGGAGTAGGGACTTGGACCCCAAGCTTAGTTAAGGCAGGGGTATTTATGGGTTCCTGTTACTAAAGCAGGGTGGGGCTTCTGGAACTAAAGTAAAGTAGGGGAAAGTTCAGCCCTTGGGCACAGGGGTCTGAAATGGCTGTACTTATGCTAAGGCTAAACCTGAGGTGGGATGGCCTTAATTTTTCTCGGCCTCCACAGTATGTAGATTATCTGTTAATAAAGAGGAGGCTTAGGAAGGGTAGGGGGTGAATGTGTCGGTCTCAGCCCGGGGTTACTGACAGCAACAAAAGTGAGACAGCTCTGGAAAGAAAGTTCCGATCCTGTTTGATTAGTGAACATGGCAGTTCCATGATCGACCTGCTGGGCTTCACAGCATCCCGAAGACTTGAGGTCTGTCCTCCACTTCCCTAAGGTCGCTCAGGCTTGGTAGTGTCGACATGGCCGTTTGTGGGAAACACTGATCTTACTTCTACCTTAGATTAGGTGGTGAAGTTCCCCCTGTGGCCTGGTGAAATCCTTCTCACTGAGGGCCAGGGGCCATGAGAAGGCCAGAGGAAGGAAGGGTTAGGGACAGGCTGGTGGGCTATCGAGGAGAACAGGGAAGAGTGCATCTGGTTTTCTTCTGATGGAGGACACTATCTGAGAGAGAGGAGAGAATCTTGGGCCTCTTGTACAGAGTATATAAGCAAAAATTAAGAGTCTGTTTTCAAAAGCCAAACTCAATATAGTGTATGCTTTTCAAGTGAAATAAACTTGATCTTGCTTTTCCAGTCACTTCTAAGTTCATATACATAAATCACTTTTTATCTTGTGTGAAAATTGCCCCAATTCAAGAGACTCTCCAGATTATATTATGTGGGGAATATTAATAAACCCTATGGAGAAGACAAAAACAGTCATGGGAACAATTCAAAATGGTATGATATTCTGATATAAAGCCGACATCGGTTAGGGATGAGAAATGTTAATGCATTTGGCTTCGAATGGTAACAGAGTATGTGGACTTTCAAGTGTTACCCATAAAAGGGATGAAAAAAGGCACTGAGTGTATTTTTGGTGAGTACTGAGTCGATCCTTACACCACTCCAACCAAGGTTCCTCACCAAGCTGCTCCCCCGCGGTACAATTCACCAGCTTCCCTCTGTGGTCGCGACTTGCTGGGCGCTGCCCTTTTTGGCCCATAGTCGTTTTTGCCTCTTCCTGTGTAGGACTTAAATGATTTTACTGGGCAGTTAGCACTCGTGTATGTGTGGGGGGGCATTCTTAAAATAGTTCAATCACCATGAATTCTGTCATTGATCAAGCTCCCTGCATTTGCCTTCGCCTACCAGGCCAGTAGTGCCCAGACTTTGTGGCACACTGAATTCTCTTGGCAATCTCTGAGTACGCTGATGCGTGGCTCCCACTCCTGGGTATTTTGGCTTAATAGGTATGGGGTACCACCTGACCATTGGGATTTCAACAGTTCCCCAGGTTGTCCTCATGAGTAGCAAAATCAGGGCACTACTGTGCTGTCCTACTATGTGAAGACTCAGTGTCAGCCTCTACTGGTCTGAAAGGGAAGAGCATTAACCCCGGCAAGTCACTGTGCATGGAAAGTAAGACGATTAAATTATGCAGCAGCATGTAAAGGCAAGTAGTAAGAGATGTTCCAGTGACATTGTTTAAATCCTTCTAACTACACTTTTTTCACCCTTAATTTTATTTAATGCCATTATTCTTAGTTCCAGGCTAAATGCTTTCTCTTGCTTCTTGGCACTGATGTATTCTACATATTTTTCTGTAACCTTATCTCTTTGCCTCATCTTGTGGCAGGTTCTGCATATTTAGTGTCTTGGTCTTTTAAATGAATGGATGCCTGAAGGCTCCTATTTGTGTGCTTTGCTAGCCCTGCTGTTCACAGGTTTCTCGTGTGCCCAACTTGAACGTGACATGGGACTAGCTGTTCTCAGCGAGCAGTGTAGAGAGCTTGTCTTCTCCCTCCGGTACCCAGTCCCAATCCGCATGGTCGCGGTTTTCACTTACGTCATCGGAAACTAAAACTCTGATTTGTTTCCCCTTATCATTCCAAGAGTTCTCCCCATTTCTCCACTGCTGTTCCTCCTTGCTTTGTCGCTTTCCGGTCTTCTCTGTTATTGAATAGAAAAGAACTTCCCCGGAGGTATTAGATTGCATTTTTTCGCAAGATGAAAAAAAATGTCCTGTTTATTAATGAACTGTGCAGGCAGTGTGTATCTGGGTTGGCCTGATTTTGCAGTCTTCCCTCTTGCTTTGCCAAGATACTATTTGAAATATGACTTAATATGCTTTGAACTTCCTTTTGGAAACTATTAATATATTAAATGCCGTCAGAACCAAAGCAACAATAGCCCACCATCGCTGTTGCCTTAAATGGAGAGGCTTAAGGCTTTTTGTTTTTTCACACAGATTTCTACCTGATGTCTGTATTTCTTTTACTTACTTTTTCTGATGATAAAAATAATATGTAATCATGAAGAAAAAATTTGAAATTACAAAATAATATTTATAAAGTGAGAGGGAAATTGTCTATAGTTTTTTTTTTTTAAGATTTTATTTATTTATTAGAGAGAGAGAGCACAAGAAGGGGAAGGGGCTGAGGGAGAAGCAGACTTCCCACTGAGCAGGGAGCCAGACCCAGGGCTCAATCCTGAGACTTCATGACCTGAGCTGAAGGCAGGTGCTTAACTGACTGAGCCACCCAGGCACCCTGGAAATTGCCTATTGTTAGACTGACATAATTACTGCTAATATTTCGGTATATTCCTTCTTAGTCTTTTTCCTATATATATTTTTCAAATTTATATAATAAAAAATTTAAATATATAAAAAAATGGAAAAACCAGCACAAGGAACACACAGACACACACACACAGACACATACACACACGTAAACCTACTACCTAGATTTGACAGTTCTTAGGATTTTGTAATAAATGATTCACATCCCTCCATTTTTTTCCCCTGTGTGATTGACAGGTAATTATGGCATGAAATTTTGGCTCTTTTGAGTCTCATCTTTTCATCTAATGGTTTGGGCATCCGCTGAGATTCTTGCCTGAATAAATTATCTTGTTGGGGATTGCAAAATGGTGATTTTCTAATTCTGCTTTTTCTGCATTCATTAGCTGGAATTACTTTGTAAAAAGAGCTTTTCTTTACAAACTTTGCTTTCTCCTAAGAAGGCAGGGCAAATGCTTAATAATTCCCCCTTTTTTTTACTAATTTTCAGAGTAAAAAATTAGTGTAATATTTCATAGTTTTTTAAAAGATGCAGAGTTGAGCTCCTAATGCATCGATGGTTTCTATCCTTCTTTTTGGGTACTATGCTAGTTTTATTGCAGTTAGCATTTTCCCATACTTACCGTGATTTGTCAATATCTCCTTTAATGGCTACATATAATTTTTCCCCATAGTTGTATCCAAGATCTTTCCTATTAAATATTTAGATTGTTTCCAGTAATTCATGGTTGCCAATAATGTTTTAGAACATTTTGTGCCTAGATATTTACTTAAATTTTGGATTATTTCTTTAGGATAGAGTCTGTTTTCATAAAATCCAAATTAAACACTAACTACGAAGAGCATGTTGGTCAGTGACTGGCTCTCAGATGTACAACGAATCTTAGTTAAATGCTGACCCTCCCTTTTCAGATCTAACGCTCATCTATTGCTGTCCTTTCCCTCATGCTGCCTTGTATTTTGTTTCACTTGTAATGTTTATGTTCCCTTTCTCAATGATTTGTACACCCTCTGAGGTCAGGTATTGTGTTTTATTTCTTTGCGTATCTCTAGTATCATGCATTATGATTTACTCACCATAGACTCCGAAAAAATGTTCGTAAATGATGGTGATTTTTTTTTCTTTTTTTTGGTGTTCATGTTATTTATTTTTAAATTTTTAAAAATTTTTAATAAATATATAATGTATTATTAGCTCCAGGGGTACAGGTCTGTGAATTGCCATGATGATGATTTTTTTTTTTTTTTTTGCTGTATCATGGCAAATTTAGTAGCCTTAAAGTGGCTAGAGTTGTCTGTGACTTTGGAGGCTTCTGTCTAATGGAAGGCTCACTTGGGTCTGTTCCTCCTATTGAAAAGCTCTATGGTTTTGTGTATGGAGTAGAAGATGGGCCAAGGTGATGCTACTGGGTTTCGTAAATTACTCCTGGGTCCTGGATAATATATTGTAACCTTGGTGCTGAGGACTGTTGATCTTAACACAGCATCTTCTATGGTATGCTGCTGAGAGGTCGTAGGTGTGGAGACATTAGTGAGTAATGTGGCTGGATGTCCCTCTCTGTGACAGTGTCTTCTCCTGGGAAGATTGCATTGACAGCTTGAGTCTGCATGAAAGGGGTGAGCAGTTATCTTCGGACAGCCACGTTGAAGGAGCTCAAACCTTTATTACCTACCTCATTATTATTTATTTGGTGTTGTTGGACATCAACAATGCCCCCAAACACCTACTATTTAATGACTGATTTATATAAAATGACAGCTTATCTGTGGCAAAACTCGTTCTTTTTGGATTCTTTGGCTTTAGTTCAATTGAAGTTGATATTTAGTTCAACATTATTCCTTGTAACCCAATAAAGAGCCTTTCTTTGTTGCACTTCACGTATATTCTCTTACTTAAAAATTCACAGTTAAATTTTTTTTTTTAGTTTGAAACATTTTCTATCTAGGAATGTTTAGACCTGGAAGTATGACATGTTTTTTAAAGTAACATTGGCAGATGGACAGAATTATTCTTCCCTATGAGCAAACTATCTCTCTATGGCATAGACCACAAAGGTTTGAAAGGCATGATTGCATTTTCCTTTTTCACTGTTATGAAATGAGACAGAATTTCTTAAATAGACTATATCTATAATAAGGACAGGAATCATGTCTTATTAATAAAATCAAATCTCTGGAACCCAAAGTAGTGCATAGTAGATGCTCAATAATTTTTTTTAGTCAAATAATGAATTTGTCTCTGCTGCTGTAAGTAGGGCATAATCAAAGAATAAAGTAACTCCTGTAGTCTCTAACAACCTAAAATTCTTTGTGGTTCTTAGAATAGATGATGGGTGATGGAGATTGAGGAGTGCACTTGTTGTGATAGGTGTTGAGGCATTGAATTGTATATCTGAAACTAATATTTGTACCATAGGTTAACTAACTAGAATTAAATAAAAACTAAAAAAACAGTTATAAGTAAAAGCATAAAAAATAGAATAGATGGCAGTAATGCTTTCTTTTAACTTAAAATGAAGAAGTACTTTAATCTCTATCTTTTGGTCCAGCAAAGTAGATATTGCTGTCTTTCTTTTTAAGGTGTTTTTTTCACAGTACATACACACATCATGGAAAAATACATAAAAATTAAACTGCAGTATTTTCAATGCTTTGTAGACATTTGTCCCATTCAGTATCATAATATCTTTGTAAAATAAAATATTATTATCTTTTGCAAATAGGTGGGTTAATCGAAGGACTGTGTCTGTAGTGAATATGTTGAGTCATTTAGTGTCATAAGGGTTTTCTTGTTCTTAAATTAGGTATACGGAATCCACCCATAGTTTTGAAGAGATGCTATTTTCCATTATTATTAATTTTACTTAGTACAAACAATTTTTTTAATTCTGGGAACCATCAGGCATTTTTAAAGAAGAGAATAGAAGGTAGATGAGGGATGCCTCACTGGACAGAGAGGATCATCATCAGCAGAGCGAACAATGCAATGAAGTAAGAGAGATTAACCACTAACCCGTAGTCCCCAGTGTGTTTTTATTAACCGCCAACCATCTTGTTGGTGTCACCTGTCAAATCTTCGGGACCTAGAACTACGACTTCTGCTCCCCTTCCCCAGTTACTCTGAGACTTAGCTCTCCCTACACACGTGTTCCTGTCTGACCTGTTGGACTCCTAGAGGTGGCTCTGGAACTGTGCCTTTCATCCATTCACAAAGCCCATCTTCCTTCCCTTCCTTTCCCTCCCAGTACTTTGTTTATCTGCATGAAACTAAGTGACCCTGTGCATACTGAAATGCACACCTGCATGCCATCCAGCTGTTTTTATCCCTCTTTCATGTCTCTGTCTATCCCCAAACTGGCTGAGGGAAGAATGTACCAGTGATTTCTGGAGGGAAACTATATAGGTTGAACAGATGGCTGAAGGGCTAGATTAGATTTTGTTTCCTTTAGGACTTTTTTTTTTTTAAACTACCAGCCTCCAACCTCACCCTAGAAACTCTTTCAGTATAGAAATGCCTCCTAGGCTTAGTTAAAAGCTTCCACAACCAAACCATCTGGAAAAGATAGTGAGCTGAAAAAAGACAGGAGAGTGCAGGGAAGGGTGTGTACGTGGCAGAGCGAATGTGACAAGGACAAGTTCTAGGCTCAGTTCTGAAGACAAACTTTAATTCTTTTGAATTGCACTTTTTCCATTCCCTTCTCTAGTTACTTCATGCTACCTGGGGCACTTGTATCAGGAGAGAAAGCAATAAAAGTAATTACTCTAAAATTTTATGGTCTCACTATGATATTATTTCTTTTCATATAATATTATTTTTTTTATAACCACTGCGATGTAGTTAATATTACTTCCATTTTACAGCTGAAAAAAGTGGAGTTCAAAGAAGGTAAGTGATTCATAGAATCAGTAAATGGCGGAAACTGGCCTGAATCCAGGGCTTTTGACGCTAACTAAACCACAGTGCAAAGACAATAAATAGCACGGTATATGGGAAATGACAAAAATGAACATAAGAAAAGAGGCCAGGTTTAAGATTTCAAAAAGTTAGTATAACAACATTACAGAGTCATTATTTAGGTAGGAAACTGTAGAGAAATAAAATGCCAAACCTTCTTCTAGCTCACTAGATTGGTAAAAGTCAGCCCTGTGGAAGACTGTACTTCATTGATTTCAGAAATGACAACTACGGCAATAATACAAATGGAGGCCCATAAAATTCACAGGAAGCACCTAAAGGAAATCTAAATGAAAAACATTTAAAAATGGAAACAATAGATCTATGTCAAGGAAAACACTTCTTGAAGAATCAAAGTGAAGAAAATAAAAAAACTTCAATCTCAGTTACTGCAATAAAGAGTGAGTAGTTAAAATATGAATCCCTTGTCATTACAGTGTAACTGCCAATCAACCAAACTGCCATCAACAGCCCATGGAACTGAAGACCGTTAAGCGTGACAAAGGGTTACATATAATGACTCTATGTATTATAGAAAGATTTTCTCTATAGATTCCAAAGCAAATTCTTTATTTAGTGTAGAAAAAATTTTGCCATTAAAAGAACAAAAACAAAAAAACCCTCTGTTATAATTAAAATAAATCTATTTGGACTTCTTCCCTAGAATATTTCCTGCCTAATTCTTATGTAGTATAGTCAGTCCACCTGTGACATGTTAGAAGGAAAAGAAGAAAAACAATGGGAAAAAAAGTTCTCTGTTCAGTCTTGTTCATTGAAAATGCTTTCTATGTCAATTTATAAATATATAATCTTTCTTGGGGCTCCTGGGTGGCTCAGTCTTTTGCGCATCTGACTCTTGATTTCAGCTCAGGTTCGTCTCAGTGGGTTGAGAGATGGACCCCACATGGGCTCATGCTCTGGGTGTGGATCCTGCTTGAGAGTCTCTCCTGCTGTCCCCCTGTACCCCCAACCTCAAAAAAAAGATCTTTCAGTGTCCCTGTGTGGCTTAGTTGGTTAACTGACTTCTGCTTGGGTCATGATCTCAAGGTCCTGGGATTGAGCTGCATGTTGGCCTCCCCACTGAGCAGGGAGTCTGCTTGGCTCCTTCCCTCTCCCTCTGCCCCTAGCCCCAACCCGTGTGCTCATGCTCTCTCTCTCTCTCTTAAATAAATAAATAAAATATTAAAACGAAACTTTACTTATGAATGTGGATCTGGCTATAGTCATTATGAATGATGAGTTTCACGTAGTTTAATGGAACCTCATATGTTTGCCTAATTTTACCTTAATATTTTAAAGAAAAATATTAATACAAAGACATGAATAAAATACATCTATAATTCTTCTGCCCAGAGCTAACTCTTGTTAACATTTTGGCATATGCCGTATATTGATTTCAAAATGCTAAGTGGAATAAGTTATGCTTCAAAATAACATTTTCCCAGAAATGGCAGTTTTTTGGCAACAGAATAGAAAATTGAAACTTTAAAAAAAATGAAAGTGCCAATTCTTTGGAATTACCCAATTGTTTAATTAGGCTCCTTGGATTCTCTCAAGGCTCACAGACTCTTGTTATTGAAAGGTACCCAAAAGACCAAAACACAGGAATCACTTTGATAGGTGGTGTTGAATCTTTGACAGAAGATTATTCAGTAATTGTCTTGGGTGATTCTGACCACTTTCCTCTTTAAATCATTTTACTTATTAAAGATTTCGGAATCTGGATTTAAAGACTTACAAAATTTTAAAAATATTTGTTACAGAGCAGAGGTGCTAAAACACAGGCATGTATCAGAATCAGCAAGAGGGTTTACTAAAACACAGATTGCAGAATTTCTTATTCAGCATGTCTGGGTGGGGACTTCTAGCAAGTCCCCAGTCCAGGGGATGCTAGTGCTGTTGGCCTGGGGACCACAGTTTGAGAACCACTGATTTAGGACATACTTACATAAATGCAGCATAGAAGAGGCAACTTCCTTAACACTGCAAAAAATAGTTTCAGGCTTACAATTAACATCTTCCATTTCACACCGTAGAGATGAGCTGTAGGTTTTATTTAGGAGTTTTAAAAAGAAAATTTTAGTCTGGTTTTAATGAGGATGTCAGGAACACATTCAAGTATAAAGTGAAAGAGTTCAACTTAAGGCTGTATAGGTATGAGAGAAGAAAAGCAGTTCCTTCAAAAGAAAAACCTCCCAGGGGCGCCTGGGTGGCTCAGTGTGTTAAGCCTCTGCCCTTGGCTCAGGTCATGATCCCAGAGTCCTGGGATCGAGCCCCGCATGGGGCTCTCTGCTCAGCAGGGAGCCTGCTTCCCCCTCTCTCTCTGCCTGCCTCTCTGCCTACTTGTGATCTGTCAAATAAATAAATAAATTCTTTAAAAAAAAAAAAAAAAAGAAAAACCTCCCAAATCCCAGAATTTCCTACCTCTGTGTAGATTGTCTGTAAAAGCAGGTAGAGTGTGTGCCAGCTTCTAAATCTGTCTGTAGAGTGAACACTCCTGTTTCTCATGTTCTAAACCCCTGCTCTTTAGGTTTTCCTCTTCCAACCTGAACCTCATCACCGTGAACTCTTTCCCTTCCCTTCTCTGGCATTAGTATCTAGCCATTCTCACAGATGCTTCTGGTCCAGAAGACTCATCATTTTCCTAAAGGACTCAGATCCTTTATAAAGTACCTGCAGAGGCCAAGAAGAGTGAGTTCCAGCAGGTCTCAGACTTTTGCCAGACAACCAACCTCTCTACAACTTTGCATTTCAAGATGTCTTTACAGTCATTGAGGCAGGACACTGGGTCGGGGGATGAAGTGAGCTCCAGCCCACCCCTCACAGTGCCTGCCACCCCGTAGACACTCAAGACTGCTAGTTATTATTGCTGTACATGGAATGACATTGGCTTGAATAATGGATGCTGGGGCACGTTTCAGCTCTACAATGCTATGACTTTAAATGAAATATGTAGAAGAAGAATAATGACAGCTGTGTTTGTCTTGCTGCGGCTGCCATAATGAAGTAGCAGACTGGGTGCCTTCAATGCCAGTGATTTATTTTCTTACAGCTGTGGAAGCTGCAAGTCCAAGATCAAGGTGTTGGCTTCTTCTGAGACCTCTCTCAGAGTTGGCTTCTTCTGAGGTCTCTCTCTTTGCCGCGTAGAGGGCTACCTTCTTCCTGAGAAGGTCATTAGGCGTTTTTTTTTTTTTTCTCCTCTCTGTGTATTTGTGTCCAGATTTCCCCTTCTTATATGGAAACCAGTCATGTTGAAATAGGGGCCACCCTTATTACTTAGTTTAACTTAATTACCTCTTTGAAGACCCTGTGTCCAAAAACACTCACACTCCGAGTTATGGGGGTGAGGGCTTGAGCATATGTATTTTAAGGGGACACAATTCAGCCAATAACAATGACTAAGCATGCAATGTAGGTCTTTGTTTTATTGTTTTGTTGTGTTTTTACTGAGTCTGATGAAGAGTTAGGAGTGTTCTGCTTTTGTTGTGGGGCTCAGTCCTGGGACTCTGGGATCATGACCTGAGCTGAATTCAGATGCTTAACCAACTGAGTCACCCAGGCACCCCTATTTAGGTCTAATTTAATGTATAGTGAAATTCTCCCTTCTCAGGTGCATGGCTCAGATAGTTTTGGCAAACATATAGGGTTGTGTAGCCATCATCGCATCTGAGACTTGGAACATTGCCATCCCTCCAAAAACTACCCATGTGTCCCTTTATAGTCAGACTCCATTCCTCCCTCACTGATCTCTGTCCCTATAAATTTCCCTTTTCCAGAAAGACATGTAGATGGAATCCCATAGGAAATAAACTTTTGGGTTTAGATTTTTTTCCTACTTGGCATAATCCTACCAGGAATCTTAATCTTTTTGTGTCATGGGCCACTTCAGCATTCTGGTTGAGACTCTAAACTTCCTTTTTTGGAATAATGTTTACAGATGCATAAAATAAAGTATCTATGATTACATAATGAAAATTATGTTGAAATGTAGTCATTAAAGTTTTAAAGGAGCTAGTTTGTGACATAGTATTATATGTTCTTTTTATTAATGCATTAAATAATAAGGTCTAGCCATGGGTCTAGTAACTACTATAACATCAGAGCAGTGATGAGCATACATTGTATTTTGAGATGTCTGCAACGATTGTAATGAAATATGACAACGTTGGTGGTTTTTATTGGTGAAAGAGTCAGAAGATGCTCCCAGTGCTGTGCTTTGTTTCCTACATTAATAATGAAAGGAAATGCAACACTTTAAGTAGAGGTTAGTGAAAATAAAGATTTAAAGGTTTTTCTCATTCATATTGCAGATTCTTTGAAGTCTATCCATAGATCTTTTGGGACTCCCATGTACCCCAGGTTAAGACTTCCTGTTTCTGGGGCCTCATCAGTGCTTCTCACCAGCCTGCGGAATAGGAAAGGTATAGAGGAGTGTTGTGGGAGATGTTTCTGGGCCTGGCCTGGCAGTGGCATATGTCACAGCTGCTCACCTTGTGCTGTAGAGAACTTAGTCATATGGCTCCACCTATCTGTAAGAAGGACAAGGGAACATAGTCTAGGTGTGTACCCAGAGATGAAGCACATAGCTAGCTTGTAGTCTCTGTCATGCTAACCTCAT
Source organism: Lontra canadensis (assembly GCF_010015895.1). NCBI lineage: Eukaryota > Metazoa > Chordata > Mammalia > Carnivora > Mustelidae > Lontra > Lontra canadensis. Next base: position 17,199,155 of record NW_022630996.1, read on the forward strand.
TTCATTTAACCCCTATAGGATACCAGCTTACATGATCACATCACAAATGACAAAGCGTGGTTTTATAAAGTTTAATGACAACATTATCTAGTTAGTAAGTTTGAAACTCAGGACACAAATCTGGGTCTTCTCGTTCCAAATCCTATACTGTTTGTACTATGTCTTGGTGGGCTTATGATGTCATGGGATTGAAGGACCACTCCAAAGATCTATGTGCATGAAAATATTGCCCCCTTTTCTGGGATGCCTCCATGCTTGGGGCTTAATGCTCTGTGGCTAGTGTCTTGAAGCTCAAGAATTTTATCTTTGAATTTGTGTTTTGTAAGTGAAGTCTGATGGAACAATGGAGCATTCACTGGGGACTTGGAGCCTCGGCTGACATGCAGTGCCCCCTGTCACCCTCTCCCCTAGGTCCTTGGCTCCCTGCTCTCTGCTCCCCTGGTCCTGGGCCCACCTTGTCTTCTCCTCCCCACTCTTACCCCAAGACTACTGTTACCCTCTCTCTGGCCTAGCAACAAGGTCGTCTTAGCAGAGGGGGCAGTCTGCATTCTCTTGTCCCATCCTGTCCCTGGCAGTGTCCTTGGTGCCAGTGCACGTGGGGCAGAGTCAGGTACATGGCCTATGGTATCTCAAGTGGCAGCACCCCAGCACCCTTGGCAGGTGACTCAGAGGGAGCCTCTGGAACATTCTCAATCCAGGTACTGAGTGTGTACTGGCGTGGAAGTTACAACACTTTGGGGGTTGTCTCTCTTCTTTGATTTGGGGCACTGGTTCTAGGCCAGTTTTCATTTTCATTTTGCACTGCACCCTGCAAATTATGTAGCTATCCCTGTGTGAGGATCCCAGTGAAAGCCACCATGCTGAATTATACACCAGAGACATTGTTGTTTCAGAAGTTTAGTTTTTTCAACACAGGTTTACCCAGAAGGGATGGAAGGATCCTTTATCAGTCTCCCACAACCACATTATCGTGGATCAAGCTCATTAGTTTTGCAAATTATGATCAAAGATCTCATCTTTCCTGAAGAAATACAGAACTGGCAGATTTCTGCAGCTGGATTCCATAATAATAAACCTGGAGAGGTAGTGGCAAGATGGGCCAAGCACAAAGGTTGGCAGGCTTGGGCAGAATGTCTACAGGATCCCAGAGGATGCGGGCCAGGAAAGGCAGACAAGATACTGGCAAGTGTGCAAGGAAGCGAGGGAAGGAAGAGAAGGGAAGAGGCAAAAGGCAATTCTCCTTTACTTCACGGTTTTGCTTGGTCTGGGGTTGGCTTTCATGACTCTTAATCTTGAGGAAAAGGGCAGCAGGAAGCTGAGGTGTATGTCAGCAGTGTTTATATGCTCAAATCTAAAAGTAGCAATTTCTTGACACTTTGAAGTTTGGCTGGTAATTTTGCACATTCTTCTAAGATGAGTAGTTGTATCTCTATTGCTATTCTATTGTCTGTCACAAAAAAACACTCAGGATGACTATGGACACTTACCAGTGTCTGAGACTTCTCTTATTTTTCTTCTTCAATACAAGAAGAAAAATAAGCAGGAGGACTAGAAATTGAAACTAGAAGTCGTGGTAGTCATACCACTCTTCAAAACCACGATTTTACTTCCTTTCCCACAACCATAATTTCACAGTTAAAGCATTATTACTTTAAGAAAACGGGTAAACTTATGGGTTGAATTGTGTCTCCTCCACCTCCAAATGTATACGTTATGGTCTTAACCCCTAGTACTTCAGAATGTGGCCTTATGTGGAAATAGGGTTGTTGCAGAGTTGATTGGTTAAGATGAAGTCACATTGGAGGAGGGGAGATCCTACTCCAGTATAACTGGTATCCTTAGAAAAAGGGGGATATTTGGACACAGAGACAGAGACACGCACACGGGGAGAGCATCATGTGAAGGTTGTGAGGCTTCACAAGGCAAAGAGGTACCAGACATTAGGAACAAGGCCTGGAACAGGTCCTTTCCTCATGCCTTCAGAGAAAGCGAGGTCCTGCCTGCACCTTGATCTTGTACTTGTAGCCTCCAGAACAACGAGACAATAAATCTCTGTTGTTTAAGCTGCACTGTTAGTGGTCATTTGTATGGCAGCCTTAGAAAACCAATATGGTAAGGAAAGGGCTTGCTGAATCTGTTCAGTAAGAAGTCTTCTTTCATAAAGATTCTCCATTTTATTATGTAATTACTGGTGAAACAGGGAAAAAGCAACAGAAAGCGTGTATTACTAAGGTACACAGAGTCAACTAGCAATTTTAATCAAGAAGTCTGCCAGCAAATGACCTGAAGAACCTTACATTTTTATTTTAATCTTAGTTATCATCCTTAAGGAATAACAGAATCCTTTGTCTGAAAGGGACAAAGAAATCCATCCTCAGCTCATCTCTTTGCTTATTACCAATATGAATAGATGTATTTTTTCTTATTGAATATTTTCCATGAAAAGATTCTATGATCCCTCTCAGGAATTTCTTTCTTGGCCATCTTGAGTTAGGTATTCCATCCCAAGCAGCTTATACCTACCTCCTCCCCAAAATAGTGTGAGGTAGTTGGTGATTTCTTTCTTCCTCTCTGATCTGGAATGTCATAACATAACATATTGGTGGCTGGGTCAACAGTACAATGTTCATTAAACAATTGGCGTGGACAATGCGAATGCTGTTGCTGTAACATCCTGTGATAATTATAAGCAATATCACGATATTGGATCTAATTCAACCTCATTAAATCATAGATGAAAACTAAAATAAAACGGGATGATCCAGATTGAGAAAGCAAGAATGCATAAAGTCTCCATATTTTCCAGCTCACGAAGCAGCAACTGGGCTCCCCTTCTAAGATCTGTCTCTCTTTATTAGCTAGAAACTGTAGAGATCCAGTCCATGGCTGAGAAACCATGCTGCTTAGAGGTAGTCAATACAAACATTTAGAATATAAAGGAACTAGATTCTTAAGGTCATTGAGCCACTGCCCAATTGTGTGTCTCTTGTCTTTGTAAATTATACTATTAGACTGTTAATCCCTTAAGGTCCCAGATGACTTTTAGTGAACAAAGGGTCAATATAATGGTACCTCATACCGGGAATACCGGCCATCTCTTGACTCTATTTCAGAGAAAACCAGAAAGTCTGTTACGTTTTTCTTCAGTCAATACATGAGCCTCTCACTGTCCATTATCTGTGATAGCAGCTGGAATTTATAGAACCCAAACATGATTATGTTACCTTCTGCCCTGATTAAAACATTTATAGTTAGCAGTCATTAAAATACCATGTTCTAATTTGGCCTTTAAATCATGAGTTCATCATCTTCCACATTCGAAGCTGAGCCTTGAGGCTTACTGCCCTGGGCATGAGAAGGAAGTTACCTGACTTCTTTAATCTTGAAACCAGGCTTGGGCTAGGGATGATTATCTAAATTTCTGTAGGCTAGGGGCACCTGGGTGGCTTAGTAGATTAAGCCTCTGCCTTCAGCTCAGGTCATGATCCCATGGTCCTGGGATCAAGCCCCCCATCAGGCTCTCTGCTCAGCAAGGAGCCCGCTTCCCCCTCTCTCTGCCTGCCTCTCTGCCTACTTGTGATCTCTCTCTCTGTCAAATAAGTAAATGAATTTTAAAAAAATTTAAAAATTAAAAAAAAAATTCTGTAGCCTGTAAAGAACTAAGCCTAGTAATTTGAGATCACAGAGCATGCCATAGTATAGAGAAGATACCCCATCCTTCTGTGACATGATAGCCAGGCTATGAAGTTTGCTGTCGTCCCATGGTGGATGAGGGAGCAGTGGTTCTCAACCCTCTCAGATCCAATGTTCCTTTTCCATAACCAATGTTTTATAATGCTTTCTTTATTACTCTGAAATGAAAGTCGTAGATAATATAAATTATCTCCACATAGAATTCCAAAAAAAATCAATATAATAACCTAAGCCTAATATAAAGGAGAAAGAAAGTAATTTATTACAAAATAATAAGTCTTTCTAGCCTAGACATGTCTAGACTAGAGGACATAATGAAGGGGTCAGATGCTTGAGTCTTGTTATAATGAGAAAGTTTGCATTTAAGAGAAGTAAAAAAAAATTCTTCTGTCTAATAAATACAAGGAAATGAAAGGGCAGAAGTACAAGTGGAAATGGAAATAAAAACCAGAATTAGGATATGTAATATCAGATGAGACTTACTTGTATATGATAAGAGAAAGAGGGAAATAACCATAGTTGAACTGTGGATAACAGCCAAGACAAATTAGAGATAGTTGAAATGGAGAAAATGAGGAAATAAGATATTTGTACAAATCAGTTTGGTTTTATTTGTTACACAATATAAAATAATTCCCTTTATTGTGATAACGGATAGGCAGTGATGAAGTATCACACATGCACGCAACACAGGTCTCCTGTCTAAAAAATCCCACTGCATCCAATCTTTGGTATAATAAGACCTTGGATACTGTATTCTTAGAGGAAGAAGGCAGATTGGAAAACAATACCATATCAAATGAGGGTGGTTTGACAGGCTTCTGGGAACAGAATCAAAGTAAGATTAAAAAACAATAGACTGTTACAAATTACATAATTTTAATATGTAACTTTCATAGCATAGATCACAGTGTGTTCTACAACATTAAAAACGTTAGAAATGATGCAAAATATATATTTTTAAAAATCCTGATCATTAACATTCAGTGAGATCCCTGTATTTCTAAATCTGTTAAAAGGAGTTTCAAACTCCCTTGGATACATATTTGCAGGTTGCAGCAACAGAGGACTGATCTTGAAAAGCACGTTGTACCCACAATTCGTACACCGTGAGGGCACAGCCACTGGTGATGCATTCCGAAGCCATGGGCAAATCTTGCTAAACTTCCAAACAAAACAAGGTATAAGCCACACTCAATTTACATGGTACGTGCATTTCTTGAATTCATGGTCTATTAAGAATCATGCAAAAGTACTTCGTGGGTTTGAAGTGTGCAGGTCCACTTATATGCAGACTCTTTTTTATAAATATAGTACAGTACTGTCAATGTATTTTCTCAATAATATTTTTTGTTCTCGAGCTTACTTTATTGTAAAAATACAGTATAGAATACACAGAACACACAAGATACGTGTTAATGGACTGTTCTATATGTGGATTTTCAACTGCGCTGAGTGTCAGTGCCCAGCCTTAACCCTTATGTATTTCAAGGGTCAACTGTGTATGTGAACTAGAATTAGATTCTAGGCTCAGATAATTATAAGCATTTTTTTCACCTTTATGAAAGCCTAGTGGGATATTAAATCATCAGGCATAGTTCTCCAGAGAAGGTATACAAAGAGCCAATAAACACATGAAAAGATGTTCAACATCATTAGCTGTTCAGGAAATGCAGATGAAACCACCATGAGACAGCACTTCATTCTAACTAGAATCATTATAGTAAAAAAAGACAGACAATAGCAAGGATTAGCAAGGATACGGAGGAAACTGGAACCTTCATCCACCGCTGGCGAGAATGTGAAAGAGTGCAGTTACCGTGACGGATAGTCTGCATTTCTGCAAAAAGTTAAACGTAGAGTTACTGCATGACCCAGCAACTACACTCGTAGGCGTGTACCCAAAGAAATGAAAAACATGTCTACACAAAAGCTTGTACAAGAATGTTCCAGCAGCACTATTTATAATAGTCCAAAGTGGAAACAACCTAAGTGTTCACCAACTGATGAATGGATAAATAAAATGTAGTATATTCATACAAGGAATATATTTGGCAATCAAAATATTGAAGTACTGATATGTGGATGAACCGTAAAACCATTCACTAAGTGAAAGAAGTCAAACGCAAAGGAGCAAATATTATATACAACCAGTTATACAAAATACTCAGAATAGGCAAATCCATACAGACAGAAAGTAGATTTATGGTTGCCTTGGAATAAGAAGTTGTGGTGAAATGGGGACATTGCTAATGTGTACACAATTTCTCTGGGGGGGAGGTCATGAACTGTTCTAAGATTGATTGTGGAGAGTTGCACAACTCTGTAAATATACTGAAAAATGAGTAATACTTTAATTAGGTGAATTTCATAGTATGTGAGTTTTATCTCAATGAAGCTGTTATGAAAAAAAATGTCCGGCAAAATGTTGCACAGGGTAGTCCTAAGCACTGTGAGACATCTGTGTCTTCTGTCCAGCTAAACACTAGTCACAGCTGCCAATCATTGCAACAACCATTAACACCTCCCCAGAGTTCCAAACATCCCCTAGAGAGAATCACTGAACTGTGGCACACGTAAAAATAAAGTCTACCCAGATTGGTGGACTAGAAGGGGTGAAGCAGAAATGAGGGTGTGAAGATGCTTGGATGAATTCTCATCTCTTGATTCCAAGTTCCTGAAACTCTGAAGTGGAGATGAGACAGGCTGGGTGTCCCCTGGCCTCCCTCATTTGGGACAAGTATGCTAGCTGGGAGGAACAACAGGAGTGGATAGATGATCCCTCCACTCATGGTTGGGGATCCTAGGAGGAAACCAGCACAGGGCAGTCCTGCACCCACTTGGGGGAATGCCCACCGTAGTTAAAACGGTGCTGCAGTGTGTTCAGTCAGAGGGGTTCTGTCTGCATTCCTGATTCTCCCTCAGTTCCCCTGTGGCCTGGATGCCGAGTTTAGAGCCAGCAGGCCTGTTATGGACAGTCTGCCAGGAGCTGAATGACACATGTGGCAAACATACTGCCTGATCCCAGGAGAAGCAGGCAGGGACCCAAGGGCACTCCTACACTCCAAAGACGATGGAGAGGGAAGAACACGGGACGTTCATCTGCCATGGATGTTAATAGTAAACACTCACAGAATGTCCGTATGACTCGGCAATCCCACTTCACGGTACATACACAAGAGATATGAAAATAATATGCCCACACAAGAACTTGCACGCAAATGTTCATGGCAACATTAATCATGATAGCCAAAAATGGAAATAACCCAAACGTCCATCAACTGATGAATAAATAAAATGTAGCATATCCATACAATGGAATATTATTTAGCAACCAAAAGAAGTGAAGAACTGATACGTACTACATGACTAGAACTTGAAAACATAATGGCAGGTGAAAGAAGCCAGGCATAAAAGGCCACATAGTCTATGATTCCATTTACATAAATGCCCAGAATAGGCACAGACATAGAGACTGAAAGTAGATTAGTGGTTGCCCTACATGATGGGGAGAGGTAATTAGAGAGTTACTAATGGGCACAGGATATCTTTTTGGGCAGTGAAATGTTCTGAAATTAGTGGTGATCCTTGTACCTCTCTACAAGTATACTGAAGGCCACAGACTTGTTAATTTTAAAAGGGTGAGTTTTATCATATCAATTATATAATGTCAGTGATATCTCAATTTCAAAACTTATGTGTATGTGGACATGTACATACAATGCAACATAATGACACCACATTTTGTGTATATGTTTTGAGTGTAATGATTAGATTGCTAACCTTGCTACACATGCTGATGCTTTTGCTTTGCTTTTAAGATAAGGACCTCTATGCATGGCCTGTGAAGATCTTTCCGACCTCATCTCATACCACATCCCACTAGCCGTCATTTTTCTGTAAGAAATTTGCACTTGCCAGACTGTCTTTCTCCTTACTTCATCCGGATAATTCCTTGTCAGTTCCTTTGGCAAGCCTTCCCTGACCTCCCTGATAAGGTCAAATCTCACTATTGTCTCTCTCATGGCACCATATGTCTTATTATACCGCTTATACTGTGTACATTATATTTACATCATAATGAGTGCTTTTCAGGTTAATAGCTCTCTTTTCAATTAGACTGTAAACTCCTTGAGGTCTAGTAAGTCATGTCTGGTTTACATCCCCCCCATATACCCTGGAACAATATTGGACACACAGTTCCTGATATATTTATAGAGATTGATAAATATTTATTGAATGAGTTAACAACTCCCTTTCTCTCTAGTCCCTTTTATTCCACTTCTGAGTTTACTTTCACTTCAGCTCATGTGTTCACTTAGTCAAAAATGCCCATTGAATGCCTACTATGTTCCAGACTGTACATGGTTGCCTATGACTAATGAAATAATGGCAAGCTTAATCAACTACAATTATAAAGGTAGGAGTCCATTTACCTACAAAAGATTCTGAATCAGCTTCAAAGATACAGGAATTCATCTTCTCATAACATGGCTATGTATAAGGTACCAATGGAAGTCTTCCTGGACTTTTCCTTCAGAGTTCTCAATATATTATTCTTGGTAATGTCAGTCACCTAAATCACACAACTTTGTCTTGAATGTTTTTTCTTTTTCCTTTTTTTTTTTCCTTAAAGATTTTATTTGAGAGAGAAAGAGTGAGCATGAGCAAGGGGAGGAGAAGTGGGAAAAGGAGGCCCATGGGCCAATGCCAGGACCCCAGGACCCCAGAACCAGACCTGACCCAAAGGCAGAGGCTTACTGGACTAAGCCACCCAGACACCTCTTGAATGTTTTTTTCTTGCTCCTAACCTAATCTTACTACCAACATCCAGCTCATCTGCAAATTTCAAACTACAAAAAGTCAGCTAACTGATTTTCATTAATGACTTTTGATTATTCAAGCAATTGAATTCTCTTAATGAATCATATCTTATACAAATTAATTTGTCTATATAAATCAATCATAGCAAAAGACTTTCTTATATATTATGTATATTTGTACTATCTCCATAAGTATAAGCAGTAATGTATTTTTGGTAGAGGTATGGTTTCTCAAATTATGTCGATTGAGTATTTCTGTTGATAATCATGATTTTTCTTTTGAGTGTTCAATAGACAGTAAGCTTTTTCTTTTTAAAGTTCTTTTGCCATAATGAATGAAAGCATATGCACGAAAACAATATATTTCATATAACCTGTGGGTAGACAGCCATCGTACAGCTGTAAATTCTGTGAAGGTGCAGATCATGGTTTTTGTTATGTTTTTGTTTTTGCTCATCATTACATCTCCCAATCCCTGGTACTGTTACAGGAATAATGCAGGTGTTCACTAAATACCTGTTACATGAATAAATCAAAATACTCTAATTCGATAACTGATATTCTTACAGGATAAACTAATGAAATTTCGCCTAGTCAGCAAAGACTTCAAGTACATATGGATGTGTTGGGTGGAAGAGGAATTATATATGTTCTATATACTCATACTTGCTGGGTGTGAAAAGCTCAGGAAGGCCAGTTTCAATGTAATAGAATACAGTGGCATGGATTGTCTTAGGAGATTATTATTTGGAAATGTTCAAACTTGAACTCAGCCCTTGAGATGCAAGCTTTACATGGAAAGTTGGAGTTTAAAAGATGACTTTGGAGATTTTTTCCAACCCTGACATAGTGCAAAGAATGGTGATTGAGCCAAATCTTCATGCCTTTAAACTCACATAGTTCAAAAATGGTAATTTGAACAAACTTTTCTCATGTGAATCATGCAATAGAAAATCAGACTTATATTCTCTTGCCCCTCCTAATTCAAAGTTAGAATATGTATTTTACTCACTGGTTTCTTTTATAAACTGAGACACAAACCAACACTTGACCTATGAATACCAATTACCCTTTCCTTTCTCCCCACCACCTCTTTGTATTTTTTCTTGGAATTTTCCCCCTTTTTAATACAAGGATGGTGTAAGGATGAACAAATAGACTACAAATTGTCTTCTGTAGGCTCTTCTTAACTCCCAGAAGACATGAGGTCTTTGTTTTCTTTAAGTGAAATTCTAAGGGACAGTTAGATGAGATACAACTGTCTCAAATGTTTTTGAAGTTAATAAAATAAAATATAGCAATAAAATACAGCACTGAAGTTGAACAGTCTTTGGACATTTATTAATCTTAGTTGACCTGTCCATTATTTTGCCTCTTCATTCATCTGTCCGGGTTCCATGTTTAGAATGACCTTCCTATAAAGAAGATGTGGTATATATACACAATGGAATACTATGCAGCCATCAAAAGAAATGAAATCTTGCCATTTGCGACAACGTGGATAGAACTAGAGGGTATCATGCTTAGCAAAATAAGTCAATCGGAGAAAGACAACTATCATATGATCTCCCTGATATGAGGAAGTGGAGATGCAACATGGGGTGTTAAGGGGGTAGGAGAATAATAAATGAAACAAGATGGGATTGGGAGGGAGACAAACCATAAATGACTCTTAATCACACAAAACAAACTGAGGGTTGCTGGGGAGGGGGGTTGGGAGAGGGGGCTAGGGTTATGGACATTGGGGAGGGTATGTGCTATGGTGAGTGCTGTGAAGTGTATAAACCTGGCGATTCACAGACCTGTACCCCTAGGGATAAAGATATATGTTTATAAAAAATAAAAAAAAGATCAAAACAAAAAACAAAAAAACCAAAACCAAAACAAAACAAAAAACAAACAAACAAAAAAGAATGACCTTCCTATGACCAGAAAGACCACAATTTAGAAAAGGAGGGATTTCAATGAGATCTTCGCTCACCTTACTGTGACTATCTCAGTTTCACAAGTGATTAAGAAAAAAGAACTAACATTAATGGGGGAGTTTTTGAATATTGCAAAGCAATTGTTCCTTTTTAAAATAAAATTTCTGAGATATGCAAAGCAAGTTTATTTCCATAAATGAAACTGCTGTTCCTGTGTTGGCACACTGTCTCTTCTAGCAATAACATGTTTAGGAAGACACTGAACTGACTTTTTTTCAAAGGTATTTATTTGAGAAAGGAGAGTGACAGACTGAGATATTCCTCCACAAGTACCAAGAAGAAAGAGTCATTCTATGGCATTGAAAACAGTGATATTAACTCCATCATGTAGGTGTCACTGGGTGATTTAGGACTGCCTAGCAAGCAGTCTTACCGAGAATCTTGACACCCTGGATCCTGCAGTGTTTCTTCTAAATAAAAACTACTCTGCCTGAGTGGAGGGAGTAATTTCCTGATACTCCTTTTCAAAATTTTTACCAATCTTTCTTATTCCATATATGACAGTTACAATACCGAAATTGCTTTATAAAGTCTGCTGTCACTATCTGATGATTTGAAAGTAGAAGAAACACCCAGCAAGTTTCCTGACCATTTACTTCCATATGCTGTAATTTTAGAGGTCTCTTACATTCAAGATAGACAACTCTCATGCAAAAACATTAGGAAGTTTGAATGGGAAAATAAATGTTGATTTAAGATAAAAAGTGATCATTCTGTAGAAATTATTTTAGAAATTATTTAAAATCTTGGACAAATACAAGTTCAGAAACCAGTCACTTGCTTAAAATGTTTCATTAAAATAGCACTTTGTTGTAGGTGATGGTTTGATACATAGCAGTCTTTGTGTTTGGTTGGAATTAAGACCTGGGCATATGTATGGATTTTTAACTTTTGACTCAGTTTCCATAAGCCGAAAAGTGTATGTTTTTTTCTGATACTTTGTCATTAGAGAAGATTTTGGATTTGGTAGTTCAGATCAATACGCTAAGGAAGTTAGAGTTACATAAGTGAGTTAACTTTATTGTGTTCCACAGTCTTGAACTGCAGTGTTATTGAGTCAGTCTTGCAAACAAACCCCTTTGGCCATAAGGAGGAGCAGTTGAGAGAAAGAATGAGTAACTCAATGCATTTTAAAATTTTTTTTAGAGAGAGAAAGAGAAAGAGAGAGCAAGGTGGGGTAGAGGGAGAAGGAGAGAGAGAATCTTAAGCAGGCTCCACTCTCAGCACTGAGCTCAATGCTGGGCTCAATCTCACACCCTGAGATCATGACCTGAGTCGAAATCAAAAGTTGGAGCTTAGCTGACTGAGCCATGTAGGCACCCCTAGAATGCCTTTTTAATGATATAAAACCAAATACAGAACCCTTCAATAACTACCTGTCTAAATAGAATCACAAAACATTTACAATTTAGAATTTAGAATGTGTTACCCTGTTAATACATAACAATAGATAATCTATTAGTCAGATATCCTTAAGGAATAGGTCTTGAAAACATAATATTGACTTGGAAAAAGACCAACACATTATTATTCATCCTCTATAATCTTCTCTAATTCAAGTGAGTTGAAAAACGCTTTGCCGAAAATGCTCCCTTTCCCTGTCGCCCTGCTGCTGTTGTGTATGGGACCTTATGATTCCATGGTTTCAATTCACCTCTACTGGGCCTGTCTTATGTGACTATTATCAAATAATATACTTTTTTTTTTTTACATGTCATCATTATTAGATTGGGAACATCTTATTAGACTAGAAACTCCAAGAGGAAAAAAAAAAAAAACCCAAGAGGATAAGAACTTCCTAAATTATTCATGGATATCTTCCTAGGACCTGGTGTATAAGGCACTAAATAAATTTTTGTTGACTAAAGGAAAGAAAGCTTGTCTTACTGTATGTTCTCTGTTTGGCAGGATGTTTGGCATATAATAGGTACTCAATAAATGTTGCATAGATTTTCCAATAGTAAACTTTTCAACTTCATAAAATGTAGGACTAAACCAGAAAACAGTTTCCAATTATGGAACTGATCATTAGTTTCTAATTATCAGATTAGAAATAAAGATGCAATTCAATTAACTTTTATTCTTTTACTTTTGCTTTGATAATTTCTAAAACCTAAACAGAATTATCAAGATCACTAGTTAAAAGGAGAACCTAAACAGAATTATCAAGATCACTAGTTAAAAGGAGTCTTTATAATAAAATCATTATCTCCTCAAAATTATTTATTCAGAGCAAAAGCAGAACTACACAGTAGAGAAACTGAATAGCCACTTAAGCCAGTGATGAAGATGGATATCAAACAGGCATTACATGCCTCTGGTTTGATACTTGGAGAAAGACACCACATTCCTTATGCTGTATTCTATTCAAAAAAATGTAAGACCTCCATCTAATCATGAAGAAACATTAGACAAACCCCAGTAGACTCCTTCTCTAAAACAACGGGCCTGTATTTGTCAAAACGTCATTGTCATGAAAGACAAAGACTGAAGAACTGTTCCAAGTTGAAGGAAAGTAGAGTGTTAAAACTAATGCAGTTTGTGGTTCTGGATTGGGCTTTATATTGGAGCAAATAAAAACTGTCCATATGAGGCATTATCAGAATAACTGACACAGTTATAATAATATATATTATATATAGTAATAATAAATTGTAGATGAAATAAAAGTCAGTGGGCCCTTGAGCAATGCAAGATTTAGGGGTGCTGATGCTACCTCCAGCCCACAGTTAAAAATCCACATACAACTTTTGACTCCCCCAAAACTTTACTAATAGTTGACCAGAAGCCTTGCCAATAACATAAACTGTCAATTAACACATAGTTTGTGTATCATATGTATCATATACTGTATTTTTACAATAAAGTAAGCTAAAGAAAAAATGTTAAAATCATAAGGGAAAATATATTCACAGTACTGTATTCTATTTATTGAAAAAATTCATGTGTAAGTGGACCTGTGTAGTTTAAACCTGTGTGGTTTTGAGGGTCAACTGTATTGTATCAAATCACTTCTTGTTTGTTTGCTTGTTTGGTTTTTTAAGTAGGCTCTATGCCCAAAGTAGAGCTCTAACTCCGGGCTCCAAGATAGAGAGTCCACATGCTCCACCTACTGGGCCAGCCAGGTGCCCAAAATCATGTTTAATCAAATCAAATCAAATCAAATCAAATCAAATCAAATTTATATAAAATTTCCTGAATTTGATTACTGTGGTTTTGTAGGATAATATCCTTGCTTCTAGAAAATACACACTGAAGTAATAAGGGAAGAAGGGACACTAACCTACTCTAAAATGGTTCAAAAATCAAATGTGCATGTGGAGAGAGAAAAAAAATAGGACAAAAAATTAAAAATTAAATTTGGGGTTATTTCAAAATTAAAAGTAAAAAAAAAAAATCCAAGCAAAAAATACCACCCCTCAAAAAAACAAAGCCATGAATGGTTTTACACGATGGATGGTTAGTAGTTTCAAGTATCTAACTGTGGTATATATTCTACAGCATTGCCGACTCTATACGCTAATGGTTCCTTTGTCTTTGTATGTATGATTGTTCTCTACATTGGAAATGAGTGTCCCATTAGGCCAGGAGCCTAAGTAAACTAAACTCCTAAAAATTATTTTCCCCACTAAATTTTTCTCAATATATTTACTGCTAATTCAATCACTCGGGCCCATCCAGTAACTTTTAATGGTTGCCTATTATGTGACAGTAGTGTGCTAGATGATAGCAAAACAAAGAGGAGTAAGTTATGGTCTGTGTTCTTGATGAATTCTGGTTGATGGGAGAGTCGGACATTTGATTAGAATGGTGTACTACGGGAGAAGGAAGTTGGAGAGATTGTCATAGGAGCTGATTTCATAGAAGGAGTGATGTCTGAAGTGGATCTTGAAGGATGAATATGAGTTTTCTAGATGAAGGGGAAAGGTATTTCCGGCATGAGGAGTAGCATGTGCAAAGGCATAAAACCTTGAAAAGCTCAATAATCATTTTTAACTACTAAGATGTAGTTCAGAGACATGAAAATGTAGGTCAGCTACTTTAAAAGATATTTTTATTGTGAAATGTTATACACATTCATAAAAGTGAATAAAACATATCAGCTTACTGAATTATTATAAAGCAAATATACATATAAGGATCACTGAGCTCAAAACCTGTAAAATGGCCAGTTATTCCCAAATTGTTACTGTTTCATTCAGTTCCACATGCCAGCCTACTCCTTCCTGGAAAGGTAACCACTATTCTAATAGTTGCTTTAACAAATGGATACACCCTTGTAAACCCACACCTCTATCATCTCTAAAATTCCCTTGTGTCCCACACTCCTTCCCCACCCAGTTTAACTACTTTTTGCTTTGTTTTTGAAAAGGGCGAGAAATCCTTAGAGAATAAAGTTGTGAAGTTGTGGGAGGGCCAGGTGTAATGAGTATTTATTATATACCTGTACTGTGTTCCAGATCCTGCTGGATGCTTTATTAACCAATTTCTCACCATGCTGAAAATAGCATACAGCTGAGAAAACTGAGGCTCAGAAGAGGTTCTTACCTACCTAGAGACACAAAACCCATGATTGATGGAGATAGGACTAACATCTAGATTTTTCTAACCCCAAAGTGTACATTGGTTTTATGCTTTTTGTTAAGATTTGATTTCTTCATGTAAAAAATTGGGAATCAAGAGAGATTTTCAGAGATTTCTTTGAACATAATTCTATTGATAGTATGGAATAATTGAGGGAGGGAAAGAAGGGTAGTAGGGAGACCATGGAAGTGATTATGGCATAAAAGTGATTATGGCAATGGTTCAGAGATGAGGTTTTAGACTAGAAGTTTGATGGTGCATATGGAGAGAGGAAATTATTTTCTCGAACTTTTTGAGGTATAGCCAATTGTTTATGGTGGTAGGTTAGATGTTGGGGATAAGTGAGATGAGAAACCTGTATACAGGTAATTTCCATTACTTTGCATCTGTGCCAGTGCTCTTGTCTTTGACTCTAAGACTTCTGTCTTGAAGGCCTAAATGGATAGGAACACCTTAGGTTAAAATTTGAAAAAGAAAGAACAGTTTGGTAAGAAGTTCAGTTTTGGTCCTGCTAATTTTGAGATGCCTGGAGAAAGTCAGAGGGTCTGTCTTATGGGTAGTTAAGAGTTTAGAGGCTCCAGAGACAGGTCTGACCTGGACATACTATTTTAGTAATAATTAGAATATATGTAACTTGAGGCACAGGACCTGGACTCAGACCTGTATTTAAATCTTGGCTCAGACACTAATTAATACAGACTTATGAACAAACTCCCTTATAACAAGAACATTAAAAAAAAAGAAATTCATGTTATCTGAAATGCATTTGACTGGAAGACTTGTCAAGGATGGTTTGGTGCCCATATGGCAGTGTGGTGCATGCATTGTGTCACCTGGCAAGACCTAAGTGTGCCTTAACACTTGGAATGAAAGATACAAGTTCACTTCAGGGGTTTCCTGGTAGGCAACTTATCTCCAGGGCAGCACCCAAGTACATCCTACTCCTTACTCTCCTTAAAATAAACACCTTAGGGAATGCATTACCTTTTTTCATATTATGTTTCTTGTATGATACTTAAGTGTTAAATTCTATATAGTTGATAACAGATCGACAGTTTAATATTTGATCCCAGACAAGGCGAGTCTTAATCACTGATTTATAGATTTTGAGAGTATATAAAATGGTTTTAAAGCACTTTTTCTAGTGGTTTCTTATGCAGCAATAATAAATGTGTATGTGTATGTGTGTGTATATTTATGGTAGAATTTTCCTGCCTTGAAGATGACAGAATAATTTTAAACCATAAAATGATCTTAGGTTAATCATTAGGATGTACTTCCGAACTTTAAGGATCAAAAGGTTTCCTAAAGCCGTAATAACGTGTCACCTAGGTTGCTGCAGTGTACAATGAAGGGAAGATGTAATTTTTCTGGGATGATTTGTGCAGTGTTTTTAGAAGTAGGATGATAATTCTAGATGATGCCCAAAGTCTAAGCTCTAGAACCCTATGAAATTTCAATTAAATTCTTGTGATTTAACTCCATAAACTTTGACATAGCATTTTAATACCTTTCACAAATGACAGGATCTACTGGCTCATCTTTCACATATAGTGTGATCCAAAACGGTTATGGTATAAAGTAGGTGACATAGTATAGGCAATATAGGGTAATGGCTAAGGTCATGAGTCTCAGAGCCATTCTGCTTGGGTTCAAAAGCTGGCTTAGTTGCCTATCAGCTGTATGTTTCAGGTAACCTTGGGGAGTTATCTAACCTACTTCTGCCTCAGTTTCCCATTCCCTGCAGAATGGATTGAATTGTTAATAGGATTAAATGAGTTATTCTTGAGCTTAAAATGTATTACTCAATACATGTCAGATACTAGTATTGTTATAGAAGGGACTGATCTAAGTATTAGTCCTAGTTCTGTTACTTTGTGACCTTTAGCATATCAGCTAACCTCTCTGGATTTCAGTTTTCTCATTTATAAAGTAAGGTTTACTCAATAATTTCCATGGTTTCATCTTTAAAAATCTGGTTCAGTATTCAATATCTGTTTTACCCACACAGATGTTCAGTCTTATCTATACTTCTAATTTCTCAAAAACTGTTTAAAATTCATTCTATTGGCAAGCAATTTTGGGGACCGTCTAGTACCAACCACTCTAGTATAAAGACTCTTGCATTTACTCAGGAAGCTAACCATTTTTTACTCATATGTGGCCAGCAAACATTTATAATTCACATATCTGAAGCAGTGCCTTTTCACATTTATGGAAACTTACATTTGTATATTCATTTTTTTAACCTGCCTTAAATAAATGTGCTTATAAAAGAAGGAAAAGATCCTTTGGAAATGAATATTTCACTCAAATTTTACCAAAGATCTCCAATGTTAAATAAAAATTACCTGTAACTCCACTGTTAAGGTGTCACATTAAATTTTTTTCGATACGCTTAAACATACCGCATACAATTAAATATTACACAAAATGATTTTTCTTGGCTGCATAACAAATACCATCAAGTGGACATATAATTTTTTACCTTACATGTAGGTTGTGGCATTACATTTTAGTTTAACTCCTCTTGACAATGGGACAGAAAAAAATGATCAACCATACCACGTATGTGACTGGTGTGTAGAATGCACAGTACCTGTAATTCCCTTAAAAAAATGGATTACTTGGACCAACTCTTCCTTTTCCTGTCACCCCTATAACCAAGCCCCTATAAACAAGCCCCCAAGACCTATGTAAATGTTACGTTCAGTATTTTTACAATAACGGGTTTATCAATTAATTACTGGACCTACCACAAACTTTCCTATGAATTTTGTAAACAGAATTCAGTCCCTCGTTTGCTCTTCCAAAATGCACACAGAACCTACCTACCACTGAACTGCTCTTTCAGGACCCCGAAAACGGACAATTCAAGCTACAAAACTGCGGAGATTTTTCAGTGCATCTTTTGGCGGGAGAAGATAAAGCGTAAGGGCTTTTTCTCCCTTAACATTTCCCCACCGACAGTGGACACGTATTTGCTTGTAGAACAAAAACTCCGTCCTGGGAGTTGAGGCGGCGGCTCTCCTGCCCCAAGGGGCGACCGCATGGGTTTGCGGAATTTGACAGACGACCGCGATCTTCGGGGATTTTCCAAGCAGGACGCGGGCACCGCACTGGAGGGAAAGTGCGTTCTGCCCACGTGACCCACCTTCTTCGCCTTCAGGTTCAGAAGCGGGGGTCGCGGCAATCAATTCCGATCCTCCACCAGCTTCTTCCCAAAGACCTGATGAAAACCCCAAAGTGCTGAGAGGCACACTTCGAAAATTCTCGGGTGAAAAAACAAAAACAACAAAAAATCGACCTTTACCGTAAGCGTGCTGACAACCTTTCCGGAATCACCACTACCTACGGCTCACCCATTTGTCGAGCCTCTTCCTACAGCTCATTCCCGTGCTTTTCCAACCCTCCTTGTTTCGGTTCCAACGGAAGGAGAAAAGCAACAGTTTGCCCGTCAGCCCGTCTCCCAGGTACCAACAGCCCGGGGCTTCGACTCTCCGTCGGCCCGCGGGAAGACGCGCGGACGAGTGGCCGGCCCGAGACCCCCGGGTCGCGGCTCCAGCGCCACCGGCCAAGGTTCCCTCCCCTCGCCTGGCCGTGGAGCGTCGCCTCCCCACAGGCCCGGGCGCCCGGCGGGGCGCATGCGCGCGACGCTCCCGGGCGTGCCGGCCACACTCCCCCCACCCACTCCGAGAGCTTGTCACTTCCTGCCCTCGCCCCATCTCCGTCCGGGGTCAGTCAGTCGCTCCCTGTCGCTGCGGGAGAGTCTCTGCTTCCCCCTTCCTACCCGCTCCGCGGCGGTAGCTCAGGCTCTTCGGGGAGGGGGAGACAGAGAAAGAAAGAGACGGACTTAATAAAGTTTCCTGAAACAACAACTACTAGCAAAAGAGGCCCAAGGTGGGGGGAAACCCCCATTCTTCCCCGCCCCTCTCCAAAAGCCTGAGGGACCGTTGCAGGTGGAGCGGTGCTGGGAGGGGGGGGAGCCGGGCTCCGGCGGCAGCCGTTGCCCCGGCGAGGGGCGCCCAGGTCCTGCCCGCTCCGGTTCCGGCTCCTTCGGTGGCGACGGTGGCTTCTGCGGGGCGGTTCCTCCTGTCAACTGCCTGCGCCCGCGCGCCGCCCGCCCGCCCGCCCAGCTCTACAGCGCGGAGGGACGCCGTGAGCCGCCGCCGCCGTCGCCGTCGCCTCTGGTCGCGGAGGGACGTGGTGAGCTGTGGCGCTTCCGCGTCAGCGCCGGCGGGGACTCTTTGGGAGCGCGTCGGGCCCGAACCCCGGTTCCCTTCGCGTGGTCCGCCGAGGCTGCGCCAGGTGGGGCCCGAAGCCGCCTCCCACGCCAGGCTGTCCCCGAGGCTGCCCGGCCTGCCTGCCTTCCTTCCGCCTGCCCGCCGGCCCGCCCTAGGAGTTAAGTAAGTTGGGCGCACTTGGTTACGGGGACGGGGGCTCCACCGCGGACACCCCAACGCACGTGCGGGGCGGGAGGGTGCGGCGTGGGCCGGCCGCCGGCGGGAGCCGCACCTCGACCGGTCCTGTCGCCGCGCCCGCGCCTCCTCGGGCCCCGGCGCCGGCCGTGCCCGCCGCGCTCCGCGCCTCTGTCTCCGCGCGCGCCCGCCCGGGCCGGCGAGGCCGCTGCCGCCCGCGCAGCCGGCCAGGCCCTCGCCTTGCGCTGCGCGCCCAGGCTGCGTTTCCGGGTAGGGTGCTGAACCTGTGCGGGAGGGAGTTGGGGCTGGAGAAGCCTTCGTGCGTTTTTCTCTTCTAGGTTCTAGAAGAAGGTACGGGTACCGTGGAGGGAGAACGGAGGGCGGGTGAAGGGAACGTATGTGGAAAATAGAGCCAGAGCCCCCCCAGGAAGTTCAGGGTGAGTGACGGGTTTGTGCTTCTTTCAACAGCCAAGCCGCAATGAAGAGCTTCTTACAGTGAAAGGAAAGTAGGTCTCGCCCACTGAAAATGCCTTTAAGGGACAAATACTGTCAGACTGACCACCATCATCACGGATGCTGTGAACCAGGTATATTCCTTTCCCCTCCAGTTACTTTGCCTTCCGTCACAGCTACTCTGCCTTGTGTTTCCTTCCAGTTTTCTTTTCCTCCTGCCCCAGAAGTCATGTCTAAGTAAGCAGGCTGTAATTTTCCCCAGTATAAAACTAGTTATGAAGCTAAAAGCTTGTATAAACAAGAGGTCTCTTCTGCCTGATCCCTTAAAAAAAGTACTGCAAGTGTCACCTTAAATCTTTTCCACAAGATCAATCACTCAGTTCCTTTTCCTGCTTTTGAGGCAGGCTGCAGTTAGTAGTATTTGCCCCGTGTCCTTTGAATGTTTAAAACTGAAGACAGAGGAGAAAATAGGTAGCAGAATAGTAGCATGTCTTTGTGAAAGGGGATTCATTTAAACTTTTAAAAATTAAGTTTCGTATGCATATTCACCAGGGTTTAGCGGTTAAAGCCTAAAAGTGAGTGTGGTTGGGCTAAAAAAGTTTGTAATACTCAGCTTGTTGGAAGAATCAGGTTTTGCTGACTGCAACCTTTAAAAAATTTTCTTGCTCAGAATATACTGTATTGTAAAATAAAAAATCTGGTTATTTAGGTAGCGTACATAAGTATTTTTAGGGTAGTTTATTCAGTAGAACTGTTTTTAGTTGGATTTATGGAATGAAAAAGTTTCTTTTTCGAGTCTCTTGAAGAATATTAGACTAATTTGATAAGTGTGGTATGTAAGTTTGAGTTTTCTAGTTACTAGAAGTTTGATATGTTTTGTCCTCTTAGAGGTACAAGTTAAAAGGGAATCATTGAGTACATATGTCACTAAACCAAACAAAGGCTATTCTAGTTTAAAAGCAGGTGTTTATCATTATTTTTGACCTAAAATTTATTAGGACTTTTTATGCTTTTGCTTGTTTTTTTGTTGGAGTATTTTAACTGCTCTAGTGTACTTGGTTCTGTCACAGTGGAGTTCAGGTAGAGGACTTTTTTGACTAATGGAAAAAATGGCAGTGGTAAAGAGGAAGAACTCCCATTTTCAGAAAACTTTGGTACACATGTACTATGGCCCTATCCCCCTCACCCCCACCCCCCTGGCCCGGCTTATTGGAAATCAGTAATAACTTACCTCTGCTAATAATATAGTTCCAGGATGGGATCCAGTTTGTGTTCAACTGCCCCTGACCTTCCTCAGCACCCCTTTATACTGCACATTTTGTGTATTTTATGTGTCATTTATTTTTTATCAAATATTGAATGGAATTTGTTAGTTTTGAAGTAGAAGGCTGTGAATACCTTTTATACTTGTAGTTCACTGATCTTTTATTCCAGTTTTTTTTTTTTGAGTCATGACATTTCAAGTCATTTAAGTTGAATTGGTTAATGAAATCATTTAAAATAAAACCTTTTACTTAGGAAGAAGTTTGTGTTCATTTATTTCTTTATTTCTTTGACACATTATTATTGAGCACCTGTTAGGGCCTAGGCACTGTCCAAGGCGATGTGCATGTAAAGTGGTGAACAAAAGAGATAAGGTCATTTCCTCATAGAACTTTTGAGTGGGGAGAAATAGATACAGACAAGTAATTGAATAATTTGTGACCATACCTTATTTGGTGTATTCTGATAAAGTTTTCTAGAGACTTTAATGTCTTTTTCAGGATGATTTTCAGAGTTGAATTTTTAATATGTATTGGAACTTCTTTGTTTTTTTTTCCCTCCCTCATTAACAAGAAATCTAAGTTGCATGAATTTTAAAAAATGAAATTTCTTTTGCCAGAAACTTTTTGAATGCAGTTTATTTTTCAGACTACCAGGTCATAGTAGTTGTGATTCTTTGCTTTCTTAGCTAGATTAAACACTTTCTGAAGAGTAGTTTGGTGGAAAGCTAGAAGTTTGTTAACTTACAGGATAGTTAATTGTCATTATTTCAGAGGAAGGTAAGTGCTGTGTGGAAGGTTTTTCCAGTACTGAAAGGAATATGTTACGATAGTTTTAAAAAGAGGATGCCTTCAGATGGAGGGAAGAAGATGACATGGTGTTTGAGAAGTTCTTTTAATGGGCAATCATCAGGGATCTAGCCTCTTTTGAATTATGAATAGTGGGGCTGATCCCTGAGCAGTGTGTTCCTGAGGAGGCCTTAATAGGATGGGTCAATGTGTAGTGAAGGGTGGTGATATAAGCCTGTCAGTGTATGTAAAGTACTCTCTTATTTATGTCTTAAGAATGTTTCTTACAGAACTTTTCAGAATTCAAAGGTAGAGAGAATGGTGTAAGGAACCTGTTGTAAGCATCACACAACATATCGATACATGGACAATCTCTTTTTTTTTTCCCTCTATTCTCGCTTCTTCACAGTTCCGTTTTCCACCCTCCCACTGCTTCCCTGCCCTCTATTATTTGTAAGTAAATCCCAGACATCATAAGCAGAAAGTTATTTTAAGGGGCTCTTTTTTAAGGTAGGAGAGACTGTTACAAAAGTAGGTATTTGATTCTGGGAAGTGTGTTCTTGGAAGGATATAAAGACATACGTTAACTTCTGAGGGTTTGGGTGTTTTGATTAGAGGGAGATGATGGCTTTTTTCCTAATGGTTGTGTAAACTGATCTTGGGAGGGATGATAGGATATAGGAGAGGAAACTTTTATAAAATACTAATATATCAAGGTTTTTAGGTTTTTGTTTGTTTGTTTTACAACGTTAACTACACAGATCTGTATGCTAAGTGGATGTTTCCATGGATAACTAAGCTAACTCAGGGGTTATTTTGAATGGTGTTTCAGGATGTTGATGTGTGTAGTGGTAGTAGTGTTCTGAAGGTGATTAGGTAACAAATTTTGCTGTAGTTTTGAAATCAGATGTTCTTTTGTGGAAATGGAAGCTGGTGTATTAAAGTTTTCTGGAGCATTATTTTATTTATTAACTTATTTATTTTTATTAACATATAATGTATTATTAGCTCCAGGGGTACAGGTCTGTGAATTGTCAGGCTTGCACACTTCACAGCACTCACCATAGCACATACCCTCCCCAGTGTCCATAACCCAACCACCCCCCACAACCCTCAGTTTGTTTTGTGAGATTGAGTCTCTTATGGTTTGTCTCCCTCCCAAACCCATCTTGTTTCATTTTTTCCTTCCCTACTCCCCAAACCCCCCACTTTGCTTCTCAGATTCCTCATGTCAGGGAGATCATATGATAATTGTCTTTCTCTGATTGACTTATTTCATGGAGCATTTTTAAATGAGGAAAGGGGACTCTGAGGACAAATTTCTATTTTTTCTCCATATCCCTCCCTTACTCATTACTGTTTTTTAAAAAATTTTCCCTTTCTAAAATTCTTGCTACTTGTAGAGCCAACCCTTGATACTTTTAGTTCTTTATAACTGTATAGTTTCTACCCTCTCTTTTGTAGTTATTATTTTTATTAGTCAGTTGTTTTGTACAAATCATGAAAAGTGATCCATCTAATCCAAATAATGGTATCATCAGTCTATTTATAAACTTCTGTTATTGCATCTTTGAAGGTTGAATTCTACTTTTTAGATTTTGCAAACAGTTTTTCAGTTTTTGATGTCAGAAAGCAATTGATTCATACATGATGATGGCGGCGGTGGTGGTGGTGATAGAACATTTATTGAACACTTACTATATCCCAAGCTCTGTTTTAACTAGTTAACCTACATTAGCTCATTTAATCCTCATAGAACTCTATAATTTAGGTACTTTTATTAACCCCATTTTAGAGATGGGAAAGAGATCAGAGAGTTTAATTTGCTTTAGTTGTATCTAATAAATATTAGAAAAATATTTCAGTGTAGTAAGTCCAGGTCTGTAGTCTTTTGTATTTTTAATCGCTGCAGGTAATGCCAATGTCAGATGTTCTCAAAATGAGTTGTGGGTGTGTGCATGTTCTTAATTCATTTAAAATACTCCTTACATATCTCTTAAAATTGGGAAAGTTGTACTTAATAAAATGACTTGGTCCTGAGATAGTTCCGTCCAACTTGTATACACTGAGGACAAGATTTGAAGCCTTAACGTAGAATCTAAGGCTGTGTCTAAATATATGGCACAGTAGGCTTTAGCCCTTATCAGAAAGCCAAATGCTGCCCAAGACCAGGCCCTGAAGCAGTAGCAGCACACATTATTGCAGTAATCCTCCTTATTTTCCCACAGAGTGGATGATCCTGGGTTAAGAAGGTAATAGTTGAGTAGAACATTATAACATATTGAAAAAAGTTAATTAAAATGGCTGGTTTTTCTCTACCAAAACCATATCTTTAGTATCTGATGGAAAACTGTTTCCCTTTTCAGTTACCTTTTTTTCATATTATCATAATCTAATTTATTATATAATTATACTGTGAATCTGAGAACTTTGGAAAGCAGACATCTGTATATGAAAATGAAAATTTTTATTTTAAAAGTGGAAATAGTATTTTTACTTATAAAAGTGTGTGTGTGTGTGTGTGTGTGTGTGTGTGTTTTTAACCTGCATACTTCTAAAAGCTCAGGCTCTGAAACACTAGCAAAGTGTGAGGCCGAAAATGAAAATCACCCCTGTAAAGTCCACCCTGACAGAACCCTTGTTTTGTTGGTATCTTGCTAGACTTTTTATGCTTATATTAGTGACTATACATAAACACACATATACATTAAATTTCTTTCTGTATCTATT
Organism: Lontra canadensis; assembly: GCF_010015895.1. NCBI lineage: Eukaryota > Metazoa > Chordata > Mammalia > Carnivora > Mustelidae > Lontra > Lontra canadensis. Next base: position 17,223,892 of record NW_022630996.1, read on the forward strand.
GAAATATATATTAATATAAGTGAGATCATATTCTCTAACCTGTTTTTGTTGCTCAACAATCTATTTTTGACAACTTTTGTTGTTGGTATATGTAGATTTAGCTCATGCTTTCTAAGAGCCGTGAAGGACTCTGTTGTAGGGCTGTTTCATAGTTTATTTAGTCTGGTTCCTATTGAGAGATTTTTAATTTGTTTGAAATTTTTTCTCTATTATTTAGAGGCTGCAGTGAACATTCTTAAACATCTGTCATTGTGCACTTCACTAGTCCTTTCCTTAGGCAGTGGTTTTTGAGTTTTGCTCTCATAATTGCCCAGAGAGCTGTAGTAGATTGTCCAGAGGGTTCTGGAATGGTTTATGAGATGTGGCTAGGACATCGTTGCCCTAGAATTTTGATTAAATACAGAGGCTCCTCTTCAAGGGGAATAAAAAGGCAAACATGACGAATATGTAGTAAATACCAAAATAGTAAATCTTTGCATTTGAAGCCTTAAGTAGCTTTAATTTAGCCTTGAATTGAGAATAATCTTAGTTATTTTTTTCCCATTATTTCATTGTGCCTTACAAAGATGATGGTGAAGTATATACGAACAAGTGTGATTATCATTAACATGATTGTAGCAAACCATTGTTTTTCTTCAATAGTAAATGATTTAAATAACCCTTTTTTTGTGGGGATTGGGGTGGGTGTTTGTCTTCCATGTAGTTTATATCCTGGAACCTGGAGATGCTCCTTTGTTACAGCAACCACTACAGACATCCAAATCTGGTATTCAGCAAATAATTGAGTGCTTTCGATCAGGTATGAATGTTTTAGGATGTATTTTTCAATCTTCACATAATAGTTAAAAACTACCTAGAAATCAAAAATATTAAAATGTGTACATTGGTTTTATAGAATATTTTTAATTGTCAAATTTTTAAAAAGTGGATGAATAAATATTGACTTGCTTTAGATTTTTTTTCAGTACTATATATTATATACTAATATAGAAATAAACTTAGTGTGGTTTAAAGAAATATATGTGGTATCTTTATTGGTAACATGCCTCTTCTCAACAATTTATTGTTAAATTTTTTGGCATATCTTTGTAAACCCTCAATGGACACTAGTAAATTATACTGGGTCTTTATAAGCATTGGCAGAGTAGATTATTTATTCAGAATATCTGAGATGTCACTTGTTCAAGATTAATTACTTTATCATCTCTGTTTATGTGACTCACCTCACCCTGTAGTTTCAACATCTTTGATAGAGCACAAGACAGGAAAAATACTTATTCCAGTCCCTGGTCTCTTTGGATACATTTGTTTAGCTTCACTTTCTATTAGATCATTATAATAATTGGATGTATAAGAAGTATATTTGTACATTTGGAGTCCAGTGCTTTAAAATACGTGTTGCTTACTACATATCCATGGCTGAAAACTGTTAGAACTCCTTTCTCAGTGAGATCATAGGTTGTGGTTCTTATGATCCACTTATCCACCTTTTGTAGATTTAGCTTCTCTGACATCGCAGACTGTTGAGTCAGCAAACACACGTGATTGATGGGACACTTAACTGATGGAAACTTAAGGGTTAGAATATCTTTTGTTATTCTAAAGTTTACTATTCTAATAAAAAATTTCTGAGATTAAAAGGAAAAGATAATTTGTATATAACCAATTGTTTTGTATTGATAAATGCTGTGAGGTGCTTATTTTTAAGTCATTGTAAAGAGAAATAACATATTAGAATCTAAGAAATAGATTGCTACTTAATCTAAAATAAAGATTATTTTTATTTCTGAGTTCCCGAGATCTGTTTCTTGGATTTTTAATCTAATTTTAAATAGATTTTTAATCCATTTTTAATCTATTAATTTTAATCAATTTTTAATCTATAGTCCTCACGGCTTTGCTTTTATGTATATTTAAATCAGTTAAGTATTGAGTGTGTATCCATGCCTCATGTTGAATGGTGGCACAGTCTATTTTGGGTGTCTTTTGTTGTTTTTATTTTTGATAGTTGTCATTCATTAACAGAAGTGACTGATAGGTCAGATTTTCCTATGATAAATACAATTAAAATGTTACTTACTAGGGGTGGTATTTATAATATATTTCTGGTATAACAGAAGAATGGTTAGTTTCTGGTCATAGTAAGAGTTTCTTTTAGCTACTTTTGGTAGGTAATTCTTTTTGTTCTTTCTCAAGGAAATGAAGGTTATAGCTTTTCACATTTTTTATATTCTTTGCTATAGGTTTTTTTTCTTTTCTTTTTCTTTTTTTTTAAGAGAGGTGAGAGAGGGGCTGTGGGGGGGTGGTAGGAGGGGGGTGGAGGAGAGAATCTTAAGCAGGCTCTGCACCCAGTGTGGAGGCGGATGCAGGGCTGGATCTCACAACCCTGAGATCATGGCCTCAGCTGAAATCAAGAGGAGTCAATGCTTAACTGACTGAACCAACCAGCTACCCCATAGGTTTCTTTTTTAAAATCCAAAATTTGAAATGAATAAGATTATTTTATACTTACTTCAATTTATTATAGTGTTATTTGATTAAGAAGTTAGAATTTGTTCATTCATAAATGCTTTGTCTTATAAAATACACCTTTTCAAGAAGATCCTATTCTCAAAATCTATGTTTTACTTTGGAAGATGAATATTTAGAAATGAAATTGTTTTCTTTTTGCATTGTGCTCATGTCTGTTTCCTGTATTTGCTATTTCTTTAGCAGAAGTGTCTGTGAAATGGGTAAAATGTTCTTTTTTAAATGTCCCCTTCTGACCTTTTAAATTCACATTTGCCTTCTGAGTTATGTTTTATTTAGGAAAATTCTGAAAATACTATAAATTTAATTCTGAGTACCCAGTGATTTAAATTAGAAGTGATTTAGAAATATGCTTAGCAATACAAAGAACTAATTTTGGATTTAAAGAAAGGAATTCTTTTACTTTGTTAATGTGTCTCAGAACTAAGCAATTTTAATTTCCTCAAGATTGTAATCTCTTCATCAGTATAATCTAAAGTTTGCTAAGGTAGCTCTTTGGCACTGAAGTATCCAAACCCTGGCTAACTGAAACTTTGGGAGGATAGAACGGAAGTTTGGGCCACATGATTTAGGGACGAAGATCCATTCTTACCCTCTAAGTTCTTCCTGGTCCTATTCTGCTCTCAGCCACACCTTCAGTGACTCATTTCTTTCTAGACTCTTTCCATTGCAGCTGGGTTACAGACACTGCATTTAAAAGAGCTATCCAAAGTCTGTGCTTTTGCTATCACAACGTATGGAGGCTAAGTTGGGTGGGGCATTAGTAATGTGTTAGGATATCTAGCTTAATCTTTAAGCTCAGATAGTTGTCTTCAGCTATTATACCATTTCTAAGTTACTCACCTTCTGTCCACACTTGGCTGTCTGTGACCTGGTATTAATTCCTACCCAGGCTGGAAGTTCATAAAAGGCTGAGGAATGAGTTAACTCATTTTTTTGGTCTGCCAGCCCCACATGTGCTGTACTGACTGCATGATCAGTTTTGACTTGTTTTCTTTGCCTCACACTTTAGTCTTTACTTTGGACTGTTTTTCTGGTTTTAAATGATAAATCTTTCTTGATCTCTGATATCTTTTTATTTCTGGCCACTTCAGTTGTAAATTAATTTGAATAGATTTTTCTTTCTGGAATTAAGTAATATTCCTATATTGGAATAAGTAATATTATTGGATTAAGTCATAAGTGCCCGTGGTTTAAAAATAATAAGGAAGTATAAAAGGATGTATAGAAATACAAAAATAAGTCTCTGCTCAGGCATCCACTGCTACATGATTTATGTGTCTTCTTCTAGAGACCCTGTATACATGTACAAGCGTATATCCCTCACTTTTCCTCCCAGTACTAATGGTAGCTGATTCTGCACACTGTTATGTATTTTTGCTTTATTAACAGTACATTTTGCTGTTGTTTGACATTTGTCCATAGATAGAGACCTCATTTTTTAGAAGGTTGCCTATTTTGCTCCAACCTACAGATTCTACTTTGAAATCCCTGATGGTTTAATGACTTTGAGACATGCTGTTTGCTCTGTATCCCTGGCTTCTGTACTATCTTGACTGGGTCCTGCCTTTTGCTAGAGCGCTGCCTTAGCTCTGTTAGTCCTTCTAGGATCACATCTGTGACTTGATGTCTTCAAATTTATCTTCTTTTTATTGACACTTTAATTTTAGCTTCCTTTCTTCCTGACCTCTCTCCCCAAACTTAAACAGAATTTAAGTAACAACAACAACAAAAAAGGTGTACTTCGATGAAACATTTATTAACATCAATTTAATTGAGCTTAATATTCTTTCTTAGTCTCTCAGTCTTCTGGTAGAGGTAAAGGAGCTATTGAATGCCTTAAGATTAGAAACAGAAAAATGGGGAGAAAAGTGAAGGATAATTATTTAGTCTAATATTCATGGAGAGAAAAGAGAAGGATAATTATTTAGTCTGATATTCAAAACTGGTCTTTCTTATGAAGTCGATATTGTTTTTTTGAATCCTTGAAATATATAACATTATAAAAATATATATAATATAGAAGAAAGATTCTATAAAATACACTACTACTGTGTGCAAGGAAGAGCATCTTTTCTGACTCTTAGGAGTGAATTGTAATGAAAAATGAGAATTCGCTTTGTATGGTATTTGCTATTGTCATTAACATCTTAGGTTTGGTCATTTAACTTCTTAGAAGAGTTTTTTGTTTTATTTTGGTTTTGTACTGTTTATAAAACATTACCGGCATTTAGTGTAAGCTGTTTCTGGATGGTGATGCCTTAGTCCTGACTACAAACAAAAACTGAGGATGGAAGTGTGATTTTTCAGAGATATATAAGATAAGAGAGCATCGTTATTATATAGGTTTTGTTTTTGGTTGTTACATAACAATATTAGGAAATTTAAAATCAGACTAGATATTTTTTGCATGAATAAGACAGATGTAGATTTATTTGTTTGATTTGTTGTTCTTATATTCTTCAAAGAATGTTATCTGAGGCTATGTTCCTAGAGGAGCAGACATTTATATTAGTCTGGGAATTTCTTAAGGGCACAGATCAGATCCTTCACTCTCATGTTTCCAGTAATAACATTGTAAACTCATATTTAGTAGGTGTCCAAAAAATGTTTGTAAGATGAAAATATTAACCAAGTGGCACTAGAATCATTTTGTTCTGCTTATACATTTATTGTAGTATGTAGCACTGTTCCATAATTAACCTAGTAATTTTTTTTAAGATTTTTTAAAAAATTTATTTGACAGAGAGATCACAAGTAGAGAGAGAGAGAGGAGGAAGCAGGCTCCTTGCCTAGCAGAGAGCCTGATGTGGGACTCGATCCCAGAACCTTGAGATCAGGACCTGAGCTGAAGGCAGAGGCTTAACCCACCGAGCCATCCAGGCAGCCCAGCCTAGTAATTTTTTAAGAAAGATTTTATTTATTCATTTGAGAGAGAGAGAGCATGCACAAGCAGGGGGAGAGGCAGAGGGATAGGGAGAAGTAGACTCTCTGCTGAGCAGGGAGCCTGATGTGGGCCTTGATCCTAGGACCCTAAGATCATGACCTGAGCTGAAGGCAGACTCTTAACCATCTAAGCCATCCAGGTGCCCCTAACCTAGTAATTTTTTTTAACCAACTCTTGCAGGTGGTAGTTTTAAGAAATCAATTTAAATTTTCTTAAATTACCCCCCCTTTAAGAACTTTTGTTAAGGGATGATCAGTTAGAAATTTCCTTCATAAACTGGCCTTGGAAATCAGTTTTGACAGGAATTACCACTTTGCTTGCAGTGGGTTTAAATAGTCATGTTAAAAATGATTAAGCTCATGTGTGAATCATAAAGCAAGCAGTATACCATTTAAAAATCATTACTGCTACAACTTAAAATGGTCATTGACCAACATATCCATATATTAAGGAAAAAAATGAAAGCTTATCCTTGGCACAGAAGAGTTAGAATTAATATCTCATCATGTAAAGTGACTGCCCCTCCACCCTAATGTAAAACTGAATACTGATTCCTTTTGAAAAAAAATCTTGTAAATATTTTTCTCAGTACATACAATGTATTTGATGTTAAGGAATAGCATATGACTAAACCCTTGTTGGGGTTTGAGTAATTTTTACTGCGCATCTATTATGAGAATCTGAAATATTCACTAATTAGTTAATTTCTAATCATCAAAAGCCTTAATCTTTGGAGGGCTGTTTTGTTTTTGTTTTTTTTTTGAAAGATACTGATTAATGTAATCAGTAAACAGTGACTTCTAAGATAGTTCTAAGATATAGGGCAAGAAAACGTTACTCATACAGGAAAAGGAATAATTAGGAGTAAGATTGTGCATGGGTCTCTTTCAGGATCAAGGACAGTGGAAGAACTTTATGTTGCTGTCCAGATGACCATGTCTGTTGTCTCAGGTGACAGAAAGTTTTAGCTGTTGACAGAGGCACAGATGATTAGCTGTGTCTAATTGTTAATGAGCAGAGCAGTCAAAAATGGTAGCTAATGAGACCATTATGTCCAAAGCCATTATGACCACATGGGAAAAACATCAAAACCTTAAATGACAGCTAAAACTAACTTAGGGAAAAACTTCTATTGTCTGTATTTATGGAATGGGCAATGTCTTATTTTTCTTATTTGTAAAGTGTGTAAGTTGAATTAGAAAAATCTTTGAGATCTTTTTTTGGCTTCCCAGGCAATTTTATTATACCCTAAAAAAAATCTATAGAGAAGGTTTCCTTAAACATAAAGCTTCTAATATGTCATTTAACAAACCTCAGTCAGGCGTAGTCCTGAGAGGTGGGGATATAGTCGATGAGCATTGAAGGTATCTTCTCCATCCTTTTAGAGCCTCCAGCTTAATGGGACTACAGAAAAATAATTACAAGATATTGGGATAATACAGTACAGATGTATAGGGTGCTGTAGGAATAGGGGTGAAGAATTCGTAACAAAAACCAGGAATCAGAAGGCTTCCTGGGGGAAGTGACTTCTAACCTGGAATTTTGTTTGTTTGTTTTAAGATTTTATTTATTAGAGAGAGAGAGAGAGTGAGCATGAGAGTGGGGAGGGTAGGATGCATGACTCGATCCTGGGGCTTAAACCTGGGGCTTGATTCTGAGGCTTGATTCTGGGGCTAGATCCTGGGTCTTGAACCTGGGTCTTGATTCTGGGACTTGAACCTGGGGCTTAAACCTGGGGCTCGATTCTGGGGCTTGATCCTGGGGCTAGATCCTGGGACTCCAGGGTCCATGACCTGAGCGGAAGGCAGTCACTTAACCAACTGAGCCACCCAGGCTCCCCAGAGTTTGAAGGATTTCTAGAAGTGAGCCAGACCGGGGCAGTGGGAGGAAAAAAAACATAGGTGAAGTCCTGAGAAGGACTTAATATCTCATCATGTAAAGTGAGAGATGATGAGATATTCACCATTTGGTGAACCCATGGCTCTGAAAGAAATTTGATGTACCAGTGTCAACACAACTGTGCTTATGTGTGTGTGTGTAGGTGGGGGTGGGGGAAGGATTTGTGAATGATAATTAAGATTGATGAGTTAAGTATAGGGCCAGAGATTTTGGGGCGGGGGATGCTATTGGAAACAAATATATACTCTGCTGAATATAACTAGTTCTATAACCAGGACTAAACAAGAATACCTATCTATTTCTCTTTAAATTTTTAAAAAATATTTTATTTATTTATTTGACACAGAGAGAGAGATCACAAGTAGGCAGAGAGCGAGAGGGGAAGCAAGCTTCCCGCTGAGCGGAGAGCCCAATGTGGGGCTTGATCCCAGGACCCTGAGATTATGACCAGAGCCGAAGGCAGAGGCTTAACCCACCGAGCCACCCAGGCGCCCCCTCTTTAATTTTTAATTAATTAATTTTTATAGTTGAGCAAACCTGGTGGACAAAGTGAGATCTCTGATTTAGGGATGCAGTCTTGTATTTTTAGCAGTAACGGTTTTTTGTGTATAACCTCATACTTCCTATTTAAATCTTCAATTGGGTTCTTAAACCTAGTTCAGCTTGTTTTTGCATTCCTCTTCAATCTTTTTTGGTCTGTTTTTAAAGGCAGAATTGAATCTTTAGTATGGGTCTAGCAGGTATTTCAATTTGGAATTAAAGTGCACAAAATTTTCTATGTTTTCCTCTTACTGGTGCTACACTTAACTATACTTCTGTAGATAGGTTAGGCTTATCTAAAATATTTTTATCATCAGTCTACCTCTCATAGTTTGTCAGTCACTTAGGTTAACTATGAACTAAACAAAAGCAGTCTTTTGTAAGTATATTTTGTAATGCGAAGTGGACTAAGAAAGTGCATGCATGTGTCTGTTTGTGTGTATGTGTATGTATGTATGATTTTACCTTTTTTTTTTTTAAGATTTTATTTATTTATTTGACAGAGAGAGAGAGATCACAAGTAGGCAGAGAGACAGGCAGGGGGGGGGGGGAAGCAGGCTCCCTGCTGAGCAGAGAGCCCGATGCGGGGCTCTATCCCAGGACCCTGAGATCATGACCTGAGCTGAAGGCAGAGGCTTAACCCACTGAGCCACCCGGGTACCCTGATTTTACCTTTATATTAAGAATAATACTCGGGTTGTCCTCTGAATCTTTTTAAATTTATATTTTCTGATTTTGTGGTAATATGGTTTAGTGCAGTAAACCATTGATTCGGATTTGAGAAATGGTGGAAATGATTTCATTATATTTATTTTTTCCCAGTAGAAACCCAGATGTGTAATTTAATTTTCTGGGATTTTTTTCTTTCATGATTGTCTAAGATAGGTTTGGTTTGGTGTGTTCATTTTAGAAGATGGATAGTATAGTGTGTTTACTCTTTAGTAGTCCCAGAGCTTAACAGAGTGTCAAGTACTTGTGGAATGATAGAAGGACACTTTGCACCTAGATAGTTTTAAAGGTTTTTTTCAGGACACGTTTAATATTGAAGTCAATATTACTAGCATCTTTTTTATTTGAGGCAATTAAAGGCTAATTAATTAGTAAAGCATGGCAGATCAATTTTGTCAATTGACTTGTGGCAAAAACCTGTAGGAAATAATGGCAAATTTAAATTTAAATTTAAAACACAAATTCTATTTGTGTTTTATTCCTGGTGGATGTTCTTATTTTATTTTTTTTATTTTTTTTAAGATTTTATTTATTTGACAGAGAGGGAGAGATCACAAGTAGGCAGAGAGGCAGGCAGAGAGAGAGAGGGGAGGAAGCAGGCTCCCCGCGGAGCAGAGAGCCCGATGCGGATGCGGGGCTCGATCCCAGGACTCTAGGATTATGACCTGAGCTGAAGGCAGAGGCTTTAACCCACTGAGCCACCCAGGCGCCCCTGGATGTTCTTATTTTAAAGATTGGATGCTCATTGCCATTTTTTTTTCCCCTGCCTTTTGGTCTTGTGTCGTAATGCTTAGATTCCCTGTATCAGTGGCATTTCTTCAACTAATTTTAATATTGAGCATTGCCAGAGCTGAATACTTTGTAGTTATAAATAAGACAGGTTTGGTCTTGGCTGCTTTGGAGTTTATAATCTAGTGGGGAAGACAGGCTTTAAATTAGTTTAAACTATCAGTATTTAATTAGTTATACTTGGAGTGAGTTTTTGAGGGAGAAAGGCTTTGAATAAATTTATAGTGGTATCAGGAGGCCTAAGCAAAGTTAAAATTATGGATAAGGACTCTGTACTCTGACACTCAATGACCATAATCCCAGGTTGGCCCAGAACCTGAAGTAATTTGAGCTGAGTTTAAAAAGAAGTCACATGCAGTCTTGTGACAGTTTCGACTTTCTTTAAGGAATCAGGAAAACGTATTACAGAACTCCATGTTCACGTCTTAATGCAGAAGGGAGCAGCAAGAAACTTTGGCAAGGAGTAGGGGGTTGGTGGAGGAGGGGTATGTTTAATTCTTTTCCCTTCCATATCTATTGAATGAGAATCTCTAGAGGGGGTTCATGTACATCATTATTCCCAGGTTATTGTGATCATCAGCCAGATGTTGAAACCACTGTTGGGATATCCTAAGAATTGATTGGCTGCTGAATTAGAAAAAAAATATCAGTTTTAGCTGTCACAATATCCACGTGATATTAGAATTTTACTTAGAATTTAGTTTATAAGTTAGTTCTGAATACAAATGGTGGAAATTGGCAATGCCTGTATTTTGTTTGCAAAGAGTAATTGCACTTTGGATTGTCAACAGTGGTTGCCCAGTTTAAAAATGCACATTAAATTTACCTTTTGTGTTAAGTTTTATTTTCTTTTTCCTTCAGGAACTAAACAACTTAAGCACATTTTATTAAAAGATGTGGACACTATTTTTGAATGTAAATTATGCCGCAGTCTCTTCAGAGGATTACCAAATTTAATTACCCATAAAAAATTCTACTGTCCACCAAGTCTCCAGATGGATGACAGTAAGTATTATTCATATATCCAGTTATGCATTTTACAGCTAAGTGTTCTTATACTGTAGCTATACATTTGTGTTAAAATGGTATCAATAATTTAATGATGGGGAATAAAATTAAATACTTAATGTTCATTTTCTTAGACAAGTACTTTAATATGAGTGTTTTTGTGTTTTTCTTAAAGAGGTTAGTTTTATGAGTATACTTATTTATATCAAGATATTGGATATTGTTTTTGAATGTTTATATGGACCATATAGTTTATATTCAGGATATTTCTAAGTTAAAATATGAGTGCTTGAAGGGAGTATTGGTATTTTTCATTTCTGTTTCTTCAACAACTTGTTACATATGACTGATAATTTACTAAGATTATTCTTAAGTAAATAAGAAGGTTAGAAATAAAGAATGAGTAAATGCATTGATTTCTTGGGGATGGCAAGAAGAGCATTAAAATATAATAACCTTTCTATTTTTTTCTGGGTCTTGATTTGAAGATCAGTTTTGTTCTCAGTGAAACTTATTTATAAATCAATTATTTTATCAGAAATGAGATTGTGTTATAGGCCAAGTTGAGATCTGAAGTAGCTTTATGTGATGAAGGCAGGTTGTAGGCTAATAAAGTCTTTGTGAAACTGAATGTTTGTTGGATTAAATGTATTGCCCATGTATGATTAAGTTAGCAGTGTATGTAATGGTATTATTTTCTTGCTTTAAAGAACTGATATAAATTCCTTAAAATATTTTAATAAGTAATAGGTTATTTTCATTATTTCTTGTTCAGGGGTTTAACTCTTTGTGGTCTTACAAATTATAGAACTTATTTTGTCCATTTGATACTATAGTTGAATTGTGGAGTTCGTGCACTTTTCAACTTAACTTCCTTGGAATGGGAATGAAATGAAAATTCCAAATATCAGAAGTACCACGGAATTACTAGCATGAAACTGATTTAAAGTATATTATAGGACATAATTGATTTAAAGTATATTATAGGACATAGTTGAAATAAGAATTTCATCATTGGAAATTTTTCCTAGTACTAGATCTTATTATAGTCCTAGATCTTATTATACTTGTTTTTATCATTGAGATATAAATGAAAAGGCAGTCTGTAGGGATTAGTTTCAATTCCGATATTTTAATAAATAAAGTGCTAGTAGAAAATTAGTGATATTTGTGATAGTTTTCCTTGTTTTAGTGTAGAGCTGACTTTTAGAAATACAAATAAATCGATTTGTTGGATTATTGTGCACTTTCCTTGGCAATACTCATTCTAGAAGTACTTTGGTGAAAGCGTTATCCTTTTAGACACTATCCATTTTAAATGGGAAGATTTCTAAAAGAGCAATAATGAATTATTTCTTGTTTTCTAAATATCAGATTTGATGCTATATTTGTAGCTAGATTTTAGAGTTGTATGGAAACATAACCAGTGTTAGATAAATCTATTATAGGAGGAATATTTGATTGTCTATAGGGGACATAATTATTGTGCAAGTAAATAAAACTAGCTCTGTTTTTGGAATAAATCTGTAGTTTTTAATCACTTGTTTGAATGGGTTGGTATCCTGCTAAGCCCTGTAATAGCAAAGACTTTTGTACGTGTCATTCATTTTTATATCCTACAAATCCTTCTTTTTCATTTCCATAAGATCTTTAAGGGTTCCTCTCTACAAGTAGACTAGATTATTACGGATTAAGTTAATAAGAATGCTGTTATGTTTTCCAAAAAAAGAATCATTTTTTAATATAATAGTACATTCTTCATGATGTGTTATCCATCTTGGGTTATGAGAACTTTGATTTGCCTTTGCTAGCCTGAAAATTTGAAATACTGTTTTAATTGTTTAGGACATTCATGTGCTTATGTAGTTGGTGTTAAGGGCACTTAGGAGTGGAAGTAGCTCTTCAGATTGCATTTATTCCTTAACATTTGTGTACGTTGATGAGATTTTAAATTAATTTTAGTTTAATTCTAGTTTTAAAATATGTAAAAGTAGATAATGCTCTTTAAAAATAAGCTAGTAATAAATTTTAAGATAGAGATTCATAATACATTTTTAAATATTAGATAGCGAGAGCATGCAGATGATTTCAGATTAAAATGTTGTTTTTTCCTTAACAGACCTTCCTGATGTAAATGATAAACAAAGCCAAGCCATAAATGATCTCCTAGAAGCCATATATCCAAGTGTGGACAAGCGAGAATATATTATTAAGCTAGAACCCATAGAAACTAATCAAAATGCAGTGTTTCAGTATATTTCAAGGACTGATAATCCTACTGAAGTCACAGAGTCAAGCAGTACTCCTGAACAAACTGAAGTTCAAATACAGGAAACCAGCACTGAACAGTCTAAAACAGTACCAGTTGCAGATGTGGAGGTGGAAACTGTAGAGCCCCCGCCTGTTGAGATTGTTGCAGATGAAGTTGCACCTACATCTGATGAGCAACCTCAGGAATCACAGGCTGACTTGGAAACTTCAGACAATTCTGATCTTGGTCACCAGTTGATATGCTGTCTTTGTAGAAAAGAATTCAATTCCAGACGAGGTGTTCGTCGTCACATTCGAAAAGTACACAAGAAAAAGATGGAAGAACTAAAAAAGTACATTGAAACACGAAAGAATCCAAATCAGTCCTCTAAAGGACGCAGTAAGAATGTTCTAGTTCCAATAAGTAGGAGTTGTCCAGTATGTTGTAAATCATTTGCTACAAAAGCTAATGTAAGGAGGCATTTTGATGAAGTTCATAGAGGACTAAGGAGGGATTCAATTACTCCTGATATAGCAACAAAGCCTGGGCAACCTTTGTTCCTGGATTCTGTTTCTCCTAAAAAATCTTTTAAGACTCGAAAACAAAAGTCGTCTTCAAAGGCTGAATACAATTTAACTGCATGCAAATGCCTCCTTTGCAAGAGGAAATATAGTTCACAAATAATGCTTAAAAGACATATGCAAATTGTCCACAAGATAACTCTTTCTGGAACAAACTCTAAAAGAGAGAAAGGCCCTAATAATACTGCCAGCAGTTCAGAAATAAAAGTTAAAGTTGAACCAGCAGATTCTGTAGAATCTTCACCCCCTTCCATCACCCATTCTCCACAGAATGAATTAAAGGGAACAAATCATTCAAATGAAAAAAAGAACACACCGGCAGCACAGAAAAATAAAGTTAAACAAGACTCTGAAAGCCCTAAATCAACTAGTCCGTCTGCTGCAGGTGGCCAGCAAAAAACCAGGAAACCAAAACTTTCAGCTGGCTTTGACTTTAAGCAACTTTACTGTAAACTTTGTAAACGTCAGTTTACTTCCAAACAGAACTTGACTAAACACATTGAGTTGCACACAGATGGGAATAACATTTATGTTAAATTCTACAAGTGTCCTCTTTGCACTTATGAAACTCGTCGGAAGCGTGATGTGATACGACATATAACTGTGGTTCATAAAAAGTCATCCCGCTACCTTGGGAAAATAACTGCCAGTTTAGAGATCAGAGCTATAAAGAAGCCCATTGATTTTGTTCTAAATAAAGTGGCAAAAAGAGGCCCTTCGAGGGATGAGGCAAAACATAGTGATTCAAAACATGATGGCACTTCTAACTCTCCTAGTAAAAAGTATGAAGTAGCTGACGTTGGTATTGAAGTAAAAGTCACAAAAAACTTTTCTCTTCACAGATGCAATAAATGTGGAAAGGCATTTGCCAAAAAGACTTATCTTGAACATCATAAGAAAACTCATAAGGCAAATGCTTCCAATTCACCTGAAGGAAACAAAACCAAAGGCCGAAGTACAAGATCTAAGGCTCTTGTCTGGTGAGGAACTGTTACAGAGTTTTGCTTTTTTCCCCCATCGAACTAAAAAAAATCATTTGACCATAATTTATAGCTGGTTCCATTTTAACACGTTTGCTTCCATATATCTTATGGCAATGGGAACTGCAAGAGTAATGTGCATATTGCATTTACCTCTTCAGTGACCTTTATTCCAGTGGCTTGGGAACAAAAGTTAACTTCAGAACTTATCTTCCACAGGACAATGCAATATAGTGGTAGGTAGATGGCACAGGGTCAGTGCTTTCCTCTCAATGTTGTAAAATATATACATTTATATTGGCTTATGTTTACAATAGAACTCTTCTGTTTAACTAACTTTGCACAGGTTTAATTTGATTTAGTGACCTAGTCTACTAATTAATACATTGTAGGAAAAGTTAAATATATTAAAATGAATTTGTGAAGGCGATAATTATAGGAAAAAAGTCTTTTGAGGCACTGTAATTATTGTAAAAATTAATCTGTGATGGCGAAATAAAGTCCTGCACTCAGAAAAAAAAAATCCCCAAATTGAATTTAGAACAATTAGCATTTATTATTTACATTTAACCTAGTGCTTCCAGTCAACGGGGAAAACTTGATAGACAAAAGTTTGGATTTTTTTTTTCCTTCTCTTTGGAAGTATGCGCTAGTTACTGTTTTTAGTTTTGATCTGTGGAAAAAATGATTATATAGGTTCCAAATCTTAACTTTTCCCTTTTTGTTTTAAATAGACTTTTTGTGATCATTTCAACATAGTTAATATTATTAAACAGGTTTTTTTGTTTTGGTTTGGTTTGGTTTGGTTTGGTTTTTTGTGGTTGTGCGTTGTAAGAAAAGGAGAATCCCTATTGGGAAGAAAGAAAAAAATTTAATTTTTTAGAAGGTTTTGAAATAAATGTAGATTTTTAAAATGCAATATAAAATAAGGAGTAGACTCCCTATACTTGTTTTTGCAAGTCTCTCTATATTTTTAAAAGTTTACCTTCAGTACCTGTTCCCTGTATTAAGGCATTTAATATATTTAATTAGTACTAAGTTAGTTTTGGATTCAGGTTTTAAAGCAGTATACTTAGTTTGAGTGCTGAGTAGGTTAAATGTTGTGGTTTGAGTATCACACATTTTTTTATTTGTGTGGAAGCTTGAGATGAAACCATCATTTAGAAGTCATTTACTATTGTATAATTTTAAAAACAAGGTTTTATTGGTAAACTCAAAAGTGTTCATTTATTCCCATTTCTCCTCAGATAACTTCAAGTGATGTACGAAAAGGTTTGGAGTTCATTTTTGTGGAAAGACTTTAAATTGGTGTTAGAACCACTAAACGTCTTCAAATGGTACTATGAGAAAAAAAGGAAAAACAAATTCATAAATATTCAACTGTAACTGCTGTTTTCTGACTAAAATAATAACCATCTAACCACTCGTTTCTAAGGCACTGCCTCTCCCAGCACTTCCAAGTAGCTGTGACGTTACATATTGTCATCACAGTCCATCAGCTAACCACCCTTGACCTTGTGAATTTGGTCTACAGTTTCTACAAAAACATTTCAAAGTTTGTTTTCCAAACAATTTGTTGATTAAAGTGATCAACAACTTGAAGAATATATATCACCACTGGTGATTTTTAATTGACAAAGGACTATATCTTAGTGATTTTAGTTTTGTTTCACTTTATGTGGCAAAATTTTATCTGGATTGTACAGATATATTTCCTAGTGAGTATATGTTAGGACCAAAAGAGAAATTAGTATCAACAAATTATAAATATTTAGTCTACTACATATTTGTAATAATTCTACGTTCATTTATTTCTAACTTGTTCTCTAGCACTTAAATGTTTGAACGTTTCATTCTAAAATATATAATACAGGAAAGTTCCAGTTCATTTTCATCCATGGGTCATACATTTTTTATTTGTAAACATCTGAGGTTTTTATGAAAATTAAACATTCCCCCCTTTTCTTTACATTTTATACAAAGCACTTTAATAATAGATGCAACTTAATTTTTCAGTTTCTTCTTTTTTTTTAAAGACCACACATTTACTAATGTTAATATGAAGGTAGTAAATAGCTTACTGATATTTTATGGATGCAGACAATCCATGCACAACCACTTCTTATGATATTAGTTTATTTCTTTAAATATTGCTAAAAAAGGATGATGGGAGCATAAACCCTGAATTTTCTCCCAAGTAAAATCTTAAATGACTACTTTAGATGCTATTTGATTCTTACTGTAAAATTTGGAAAATAATGAATTCTTGTCCATTTTTGTAATCAAGATTTTAGGAAAAACAAGTACATCTATCTTTATGAAATATTGGGCAGGTTTTTGTGTATCAATATTTTGTAATTTTTAGGAAATATTTTATTTTTTAGTAATTTTTGTCAGATTATAATTTTAAAAGGTACAGCAGAGAATATACCATGTTTTTATATAGGTTCACACCTGTACTTAGGAGGGACCCTGTCCATCTATATACTTTTTGTATAAAATTTTAAAATGTTGAAGATCCACAAGGTCATAATAAAATGCTTCTATAGCTAGAAAAACATTTACCCTTCCCAGTGCTTTGCACTAAAATATACTGTGAAAGGAAACTAGAAAGACTGTAACTGTTGCTGGAAATGTTCTATATTGAATGTACATGCTCTTGTTGGAAAAATGTACTATATGTGATGGAAATAAACCAGACTCAAAGTTATTTCAGCTAAATGTGCTTCAACAAAGGTGCATTGGTTGAACCTTAAATGTTTTATCAAATTTAAGTTTATTCAGTTACTATGAGCAGCTACACTTGAATTATACCCTGATAGTTTTATTTTTAAGAATTAGAGTGATAATTTCTCTTTAATTTAAAAACAGATTGACTTTTCCACTTATGGAAAACTTGTACTTATAGATCTAACTTTAATGATTAATAGCATAATATATTTAGGGAACTAAATGTGTAGGTGGTATTTCATTTATAAACCATCTTCATTAGTTGCACATTATTAAATCTGTATGTTTGACTTTTGCAAGGTGTTATCTTTTATGCATTCTTACACACGACATATTCCAAAGATATTTTCCAGACTTAAGTACCTACAACCAGTGAAAAGATACGAGTATTCCTAAAAAGCTGGAGTGGCTCTTTGCTATAGCCTCTCATCTACATATCAGCCTCTTTATCTCTATTTTACTTTTTAAATACTGTAGGGAAGAAAGAAAAATAGCTTGATGTGGGTGGAGGGGAGCCCAATTGCTGGAATTCCTTACTGCAGCTCACCTATTTCCATAATACCATTCACATTTTGTCTCCTCTGTCATAACTCTAGGGCCACAGTGTAGGAATTTAGAAGGAGGAATTGAGGATTCCAAGGACTGTCAAAAGGTTTCATCTGGGTCATAGAAGAAAAAATAGCACTATGTTAGGAGGTGTCTGTCTAAATTAGAATTGCCTAGAGAGAGTAGGAATATTTTATTACAGTAGACAAATCAGTGGCTAATGGCAGATAGGCATTAGAGGCTAAATCAGGACAAGTTTAAAAAGGTAGAATGAACAGGTAAGAAGTTATTAGAAATTCTTTGTTCTTCCTATTTCTTTCTGGTCTTCATCCTTACTTTTTGGTTTTATTTTGACTTGTGAGCTCTGTCTTCTCAGAGGGCTCAGGCCTGAGGCCCTTAAGGAGAACAGTCTTAAGAAATTTGTGCCAGAAGCTTTTCTGCATACAGGCTATATGAGCAAATATTTATAGCACTTTTTGTTGTGGGGACAAGTAGTTAAGGAGGTAAAGAGCCATCAAAACCTGCTTATTTTATATTAAAACCTTCTGGCTACAAATTATATCTACTTTTGCTGTTCTTTGATCAGTTAAGAGTTTTCCTACAGAATTCAACCCCTCCTGTTTCCTGAGATACCTTCCACATCTAACTGCAGTGGAGGAGGAGAAACAATAAAAAGTATGGCTTGCATTTCAACTTCCTAATTTTGGATAGTGCAAGTGAGAGCTGGAGGAGGTATGGCTGACACGTGGCAGGTGTTCATTAGAACATACAGATAGACCTTGAATGCATAATAATTGCTTTTTGTTGTTGTTTTGCTCATGTCTCTCTCCCCCCCCCCTCCTTCTTCCCTACTTCAGGAAGAAAACCTTGTTCTTGAAGAATACATGTATTTTTGCAGAATATATATGTTACACATCCTTAATTTTTGGCTTACTTATGTAGATATGAGCTAAGTTTTTGGTTAACAGATTGCTTGTATTATTGAAAAGTACCTTTTTTTTTAGGAATAAGGAATATTGCTTGATGATCTATAGGCTGTTCTACTCAGTTTGCTTTAAAGAGCCTATGGATTCAGTAGCAGAGAATTATGTGGTTTTGCTATTGTTTTAGACTGTGGGTATGAATGGAGGTTTCTCAGTAGGTGTTTTGGCAAGAAGATATGGAGATAGAGAGGCATGAGTGTGTATCATTTCCTGTTGTGAAGTTGCAAAAGATTTTTCATATAGCATGACCACTGGATAAAAATGTTTATTAAACTTTAGATTTCCAGGAAATATTTCCTGGAAATACCCTAGATCCTTACTTAGGAGTTTTATAAGCTACATTTTTTATGGAATCAGGTTACCAGGATTATGATTTAGCTGTGGATCTCTTAGTTGATCAGAAGCCGAGCTCTAAGATGTGCAGTATGATGTTGGCTGTTCTGTTAGACAAAATCCCTCTGTACCCTGTGCTATTTTTTCTTTCTTTTGTGACTTTAAAAGCTAACAGAAACCTCAGGATTGGAAAGGAGTAAGGATCAGCAATCTTAAGAATGGCTGTTACTTGTTTGGTTTCTAAGGCATTAGACACATGATAGAATCCTGAATAAAACATGTTTCACTTAAACTCACCTGCAGTTATTTTGGCTTTTCTAACTTTGAAACTCATTCCTTCTCTCTCTTAGAATTTGTTTCTGTACCATTTTACTCTGAGTTCTCTTGAATTTCTGGCTCTTTCCTTTTTTCTCTTCTGGTTGATTAACAGAGATCCTTAGTATAGTACCAAGATAGCCAAAATGTTTTTTAAGAAGGTAAGAGGGTAGAAAGTCAGCTTATTTCTTCCTGAATCTTCATCTGCTGGTTGGGTTTATTATTTCTTTTTGAATTGCTGCTTCTGCATGTATTCTCTACCACCACACCACAGACAGAGGGGAAACTTGATGATGACCATAGTTGTGTCTGGTTGGGAAAATGCCCACAGTTGGAGGTTTTGCTGTTTGTGTCCATTCAGCAGAGTTAATTTGCTTGATTGTATGTTTTTGAAGTCAGGGACTGTGTCTTGGTAATTTTGTTTAGTGCCTAGCACATTTTCATGTATACCCAGGCACTTTAAATAAAAACTTGATAATGATATTAAAGTAAGTGATAGTCTTTTCCATCTTAAAATTGTGCTGTCATTTACTGTGAGATTTTGGGTCTTCATTTCATAAACTTTCATTACCTCCATGTTGACTTTACTTATTTTAGAAAATGCTACCAGTACTAAAGTGAGTATTTGTAATAATGAACAGAACTGTTAGTAGTAGATAGTGATAATGAACATTCATGGAGTGCTTACTGCATGCCAAGCACTCTACCAATCCTTTCCATCCAAAATGCCCCTCATCTACCAAGAAGATCCACCAGTAAAATCCACCAGTAAGAACTGTTACTTCATTATTTCCATTTTATAGAATAGGAAGTTGAAGCTTAGAGTTCAGTGATTTACTTAGGTTCACATAGCTAGTAAATTACAGAATTGAGACTTGACACTAGATCTGAGTACAAAGCATGTGCTCTTAATCTGTGCATGTTACATTTATTTGCACATTGTACCATTTGCAAAGCAAGTTTGCTACATTACCTTATTGGCAGTTTAGTGTAATGATCTGGAGCTAGATTAGTTGGTGAAATTTATGGATCCACATGTTATTTCGTGTGTGACTTTGTACAAGTTACTTAAAACATTCTCTGCCCTAGTTATCTCACCAATGAAATGGGGATAATAGTTCTGAGGATAAAATGAAAAGTACATGTAAAATATTTAGAATAGTGTTTGGCATGTTACAATAAATGTTAGCTATGGTTACTGTAAGTGATTTTCATGGCATTTTAAAGTATGTAATTTTTTTATTACCACTCTAAGTTTAAATCGAAAGGGTGCTTTAGAAGAGAGAACTTTATTGCTGCATGTCAGATTTTAACTGCTGCTTTGTATTTAATTGGGATAATGAAGACACTTAACTGTATTACTGTTTGCTGTTGATTTTCTGATCAGATCTTACTAGTTTACCATTCTTACTCAGATTTTTCATTTGTCTTGAAAAAGATAGCAGGTGGTTGTAAGCACATTCATTTTAAGTTAGGCTTTATTTTTATGTTACTCCCCAGAATAACCCCTCTGTCTTAAAATTCTCATTAGTATCTGCCCTATCACAAATACTTTATTTTTGGTCGTGTGCAGAATATTGACATGGAACAAATTTTAACTGAGTAACACAGCTGAAATGTTTCTAGAAAACAAAGATATATGTGCAGTACTATTTGAAAGAAAGCTTCAATTATGGAGCTAGTGGATTCTTCAGGAAAGCACGATTTGGTCCAGGTCAGGAATTTCGTTGGTAAATGTGTCATGAAGAGATAAGAAGAAATGGTACTTTTTCAAGAGTCTTGCCCCTGGTAGTCATTAGAGGCAGTACTTAAAATTTCAAGTAAGGCCCAAGTACTGTTAGATTATCTGCTGAGAGGGTTTACCCACACACCTGCCTGTTCTCGATTTTGCTTTTTTAACGATAAGATAATAAAAATTTTAGTATTTAGGGACTTGTATAATTAGCAACATCAGAGAACCTTTGTCCATAAGTTTGGATGAACCTTCATACTCTGAACTTCAGATCAAGTGCTGGGGTTCCATCACCTGTGTTGTGTGGCTTTGTAGTGATTTTGATACTCAAATACTTGTGTCAGGTGCTGGGAGCATATTCCTGTCACACAAACACTATAATGTTTTAAGGAATAGAATGATATGCCTGAAAAAATAGCCAAACCAAAATTAAAAAAAGAAAAAAAACCCTCACCCTGAATGCTTGAGCAATAATAACTTGCACCCTATCTGTGTGTCCTGCTTTATATAATCTATCTAGGTGTCCCTGCTTTATATAATCTCATAACACTTTCAATAGGAGAGTGTGTAATGATGTTATATCGAGAGGAAAAGTTATTACACCAAAATGAACCCCAAGTGCATGAAACTGTTATTACAACTCAGGTTTTGAATATTGGTTTTTAATCTCTTCTATCTGTGGGATTAGCTCTGAGAAATAGAACTGTGGCTTTTAGTGAGCTTTTCTTTCTAAGCTGTGCAAAAGTATTTTTTAAAGAAGCTGAGATTCTTGCATAGATTGGTGCTTTGGTAGATCTGAACCCTAAAATATCTGTTAGTTGTGACTGGTAGCTTTTATTTTGGAGAGAAAGGAAAAGCAAGGAATACTTTTCTAAGAAAAACATAGTGAAGACTAGGAAAATACTGTGTGCGTAAATGTGATTGAATTATATGAAAAAAATTATACTTTTAGGGAAAGGATTTTTATGTAGTTTTCTTGAATTTTTGACATAGAAGTTTTGACATATAAGCTTCTCTAGGAGAGTGGCTTTGTCATTTTCAAGCCTTTTGATCATTAGATATTTTTGGAATTCCTTGGAATTCAAGGTGTTGGGCATTTGTAGATGGTTGAGACTTTTCTGAGCTTCATTCTCTGTTTGAATGGACAGGCTACGAGGTGTTAAGATAGGCTAATGGGACTATCATAAAGATAGGCAAGAACACAGTTTATGAGTAATTTTCAGTCTGTCCTCAAGTTAAACTTTTTTCAAAGCATTTTCTTGGTTTTTCAATTTTTCCTTTCTTTGCTTGGCCATCTTGAGTAGTATTGTTTTCTTGTAATCCAAGAGAACAAAATCACTTCTTTGCCATAAAATTCAGACACAAACAGATTATTGCCTGCACAAGAGGAAGAGATGGTTTTGTTTCCTGTAACTTCTCTGAATCTCTTCTTAATCTCTAAGTGCATAGTTATAATGATAGGAATTGTAAAATTTTAGGGTTGAAGATGCTTCTTTGAGGTTCCCCCCTTTTTTTCCTAAAACAGCTAACTAGAGCTAAGTAACAGTGTCTTCAAATCCCAGATGCTATAAGATGGAAATAAGACCCATAATGCTTGTATTACTACCCACCACCCAGTTTGCCTTGTCATCTAACTGCAGGTGTGTGAATGCATGTGCACTCATATATAAAAATATTGTACCACATTTATTTATTTTTTTTAGGTTGCAAGCAAGACAGAGTTTTACTTGGTCTGTAGCTAGTGATGAGAAGTTTATTAGATAGCTTTATGTGGGAAATAAGGGAGATTGTAGTGGCCAGACATTATATACAAATCGGCTTCACCATATAGCTTTCAACTAGGTCTTAATAGAAACTGGAAAAAAAAAAATCAGTGCAACTCTAGTGACTGGGTGCGGTCCTCTTAGGAGCAGAAGTATTACTTCTCTGCTGCTATTGTCCTTTGCAAGATTCTGCTTTTACTTTTTATTTTTAAACTAATTACCTCATTCTGTATCTTGTCAATGTGGTTGTAACTCCCTCATTACTTCTGCTGCCTGACTTTTCTGTCTTTCAGCTAGCTTTCCCTCTGTATGGCTTGTGTTCAGACTCCTGTAAGAGAAGATCCAATTGGTTGTGTTAGGTACATTTCTTGTTGGGCAAATGTTTGATGCCAGGCCTTTATAGGTTGCTGGCTGTAAGTCGCTCTTCACAGATTGGGTGCTCTTGGGATATGCGCTCTCTGTGGCTCCTGTCATTGGTGATCTTGGTGGCATGTCAGTGACATAAAACATGTCCCTGGACTCAGTAAAAGGCATCTGGGTAGGAATCTTTTAGAGAAAGGATCTGGATAGTCCTAGAATGGTAATCATCTTTCCAGTACACATGATTTTCTTCTATTTTAATGGTGATATAATTAGGATAAAGGGTTAGTGCACTTACCATGATGAGTCCTGCATCATATATAGAATTGAATCTATTACACACCTGAAACTAATAGAACACTGTATGTTAATTTTACTACAAGTAAGGAAAAAAGTCGGAGTTTATAGGTACCAGATTCATGGTGTGAATCTATTTTGCTCTGGGGGGAAAAAAATAGCCACCCCAAACCCAGAAAGTTGATAAAATTAAAGGTAGCCTGGGGGTTTACTCTTCTGTCTTACAGCACCAGTCCTTTCCATACTGGGAAAATGTGGGAAAGTTTTCTGGTCAGCATCTGCAGTTGATTTTCTGAACTGATTCGTGGTGTTTCCATCTTTGGCTTTGCAGATTCATAGCCTGAAGTTTTCACTCAGAAAGAACCATTACATCTCCTGTAACAGCGTATTAGGCCATTCTGTCAATTGCGGCTGCTTACCAGACACCTCCAATTACGCTGTAGAGTTTGAGCTGGTGATTGAGTGAATCTTTAATGCATTGCTTCTGCTTTTCTACTTGTATTTTCCATATTTGGGTTTACTTTGCAATAGCCGCTTTATATCCTTTCATTCATTCCTTCAGTGACACATACTGTTGAGTGTCCATCATGTGCCTGACACTATTCCATTCTTTTGGGGAAATGGAATCATACAGTGATTAAAGCATGGATTTTTAAGAAACATGCAAACCTGAGTTCAAGTCTGGCTCCTTAACTTACTAGTTGTTTACTCTTTCTAAGCTTTAGTTTTCTGGTATGTAAAATGATTTATTAGAGACTACCTTATAGGTAGGTTTTTTGTGGGATTTTATACAAATTTACTGATATATGCCTGGCTCAAGTAAGAGCTCAGTAAATGTGCATTATTATTGTTATAGTAATCACTAAAATTGTTATCAATTTGCTGCTGAAATACTTTCTCACACTTAGTTTCTGGTTATCTTGCTTTGCCGTTTGCAGTTCGTTGCCTTTTTGTTGGCATTAATCCAACCGTTTAATGAAAAGTCAGATGTAACATCTGTGATAAAGCCAAGATACACAGCAGTTTATTAAGTTAGAACGTATTATTTTATGGGTCTTTAATCTGCTGCCATTTCTGATAGCACCTTTTGCTGATTGTTGAAGAATTTGTTGAACTTTTCATATAATTTTGCTTTGTGCTTAATGTCTTACAGAAGCATGTATAGTTTCAGTAACAAAACTCAAAGCAGCTTTTGGTTTTATTCTTTTGTTGTAAGCATTCGCTGTGAGTACATGAATATACTCTGAGTTTATAAGCAAGAATTATGTTTTCTCTCTGTATCACCAGTGCCTCACAGTGTACCTGGCATAAAGCAGGTGCTAAGAGAACATTGAAGGAAGGAAAGGGGGGAGGCAGGAACATGACATCAGTTATCTTCTGGTTTATCATTAGTCCACAATATAGCTTTCATTTTAAACTTTTCTTACCTTTACCTCATCTTCTGATGTATATAGTTTCTCTACCTGTGAGTTCCTCTTTGTTTCTGTTACTGATGGCTTCCGTTTTCCTCCTTTGTGTGAGCCTCTTAGCTTCTGCCATTGCTGCTCAGTAATGGTGACAGATGAAAACTCATGAGAGTGCTGTATTGACTGTATACACTGTAAGTAATCCATAATCAATTGCACACCGTATGGGTGTACATTTAGTGATTTTTTTAGATAATTCCTTTAAAGGTTCACTTTTGTTTAATTCATGCCTATTGAATTCTTTGAAGTGCAGCTCACATTTCCCTTCTGTCCTACTCCCCGATCCAAACAAAAAGCAGGCAACTAATTTTTGATTGCTCCTTCTGTCCTTTGTGTAATCTTCGGAATTGGAATTGATCAGTTATTTCATTTATCTGTTTCTCACATTGCCTACTTTAAAACTTTTGCACCATCCTTAAAGCCCCAAGTGTGTTTTTGCTTCCTTAGTAAGAAGTACCTTAGCCTGTATCATGGCAAAAGATAGAGGACATTTCTTTATGTTCCCCTTCCACATCACAATTATTTTTTGTCTTCTCTTCCTGCTTTGGTTCTTTGCAGAAAGAAGTGTTCTTCTTTTCCACACCTAACACTTACACCCTCACCAATCTTTTTTCCCAAGACCTTCCTCCAACAACCCTCCTCTCTTTCCCCCTCCCCATATTCTTCCTTTCCACAAGCTTCTTCCCTTCAGCTCACAAACATGCTCAAATTCCCTTCATCCAGAAAGTAAAGTTTGCCTCCATACTATTCAGTCGAGTTACTGCCATCTGTTCTCCTTTTCACTGTCAAGCTTCCATGTGCTTTCTTACTGCTCTGTGTTAACACTAATTTCACTGTAACTGTTCAGTTCCTTGTCTTCCTTTTCCTTTAGACTGTAAAACTCTTAGATCTGTGTCTTGATCACCACTGATTTCCTCAGGGTCTAGGATGTTTCCTGCTACATAGTAGGCATTCAATAAATACTTGTTGAATGAACGAACAATTCATTTATGAACCATTGGCAATTTTTTCCCTCCCCTACATTTCTGTTAAAAGTTTAATTGAAGGTGGGCGCCTGGGTGACTCAGTGGGTTAAAGCCTCTGCCTTTGGCTCAGGTTGTGATCTCAGGGTCCTGGGATGGAGCCCGCATCGGGCTCTCTGCTCGGCGGGAAGCCTGCTTCCTCCTCTCTCTCTATCTGCCTCTCTGCCTACTTGTGATCTCTGTCAAATAAATAAATAAAATCTTTAAGAAAAAAAAAGTTTACTTGAAGGGCATCGATGGCAACATAAATGCTAAGTCTAATGACTTCTTGCTCTTCATCATGCTTGACCCCTTCATGGCCAATAATGCTTACAAATTTACTTTTCCCAGATTTTTTGGTGACTTGTAACTGGGTCACCTTGGGCTAATCTCAGCATGGTATTGCATCCAAAAAAACCAGACAGGCCCAAGATTCTTTGGAAAATAATGAATCTGTTTACTATTTTATAGAAATTTTCTAAGGAGATAAAAAGGTACAATTACATAAAGCCTAGTGAACTTCATACAAGTTATTTTACCCATCTCTCTTCCCAAATCCTCGTACAACCTGGCAGCTTCCTCCAGTGTCTTCTGTAACATTTCCCCCAAAACCTTCCATGAAGTTTCTACCAAAAAAACCCTTTTCCACTTTTCCCATCTTATTTTCTTCCAAGAATAACTTTTTTCCGGTTTAAATCACCTTAGCCTCTTAGCTTCTTCTAGTTCTTTTCTATATCCATTATCCTGCTTAGCATTCCGAAAGTTTGAATGTTCTCTTGATATCATCTGGTTTGCCCTTACCAACTTTCTTTGCATGATTTTACTTAATCTTGAAGCTTTAGATCAGACACTATTTCCTTTAGTGGGTATTTCCTGACTTCTCGGTTTGGCTAGGTTTCCCTCTTGTATGTTTCTATAGTGCCCCATGAATAACTAATTGAAATGATCTATTTGTGGCTTTTCCTTAGGCTATAAGCATCTTAAGGGTAGGGCTTCTATCTTTTCTTTATGACCCTGGCATCCATCATAGGACCTAGAACATGGTAGATGTTGATAAATATTTATTGAACTGATCCTCCTGTGAACTCTCATCCTTTTTCTCTTGCCACTGGCCTTTGCTACTAGGCCTTTAAATATGAATCAAAGTTTCCTTAGTCTTTTTTTCTTTTTTTTACACTGCCTCAGTGATTCCTTCACTTCCAGTGCATCAGTTATCACTTCCGTGAAGATGACCCCAGACCTGTTTTCTAGCCTGGCTATTCTGATTACAATCCCATTTGTTTTCAAAGTTGTAAGTCAGACATCTCTCTATGGATGTTTCTCCAGCACCTTAAATGCAACAAAAACTCAGTAAACTAAACTTATTATCTTCACTTTAAACTTGTAGCTTCTTTATGTGTTCCCTGTCTCAGTTATTTATACTCGTACCCACCCAGTTGCCTAGACTAATTAGAATCCTAGGAAATGCATTGACTTTTTTTTTTCCTTCTCTTATATTCTTCACCTAGTCAGTGACCAGTGCCTGTCCATCCTGCCTTTGAGTGTTTTTTTTTACATTTGGCTCTTCCTTGCCTTCTCCATATTTAGTAGTTTAATTTGGACTCTTATCTTGTACCTACACTATTGCATTAGTCTTGTAACTGACCTCCTCTCTAATCTGTCTTCCATGCTGCTGTCAGAACTATCTTCCTAAAACACAGATCTGCTGTTACTGTCTATCACTTGACTGACTTGTTCTCAGGTCTTGGCTTAATTGTCACTTCTGAATAAAGACAACCTAAAGTATGTCTTCCTTGTAGTTCTGTTTCATATTCCTTTCCTTCTTGTCATCTAATACAGTTTGTAATTATGTTTATGTTTGTGCATTGATTTGTTTAATGTCTATTTTCCTGCTGGAGAGATTTATGTAAGAGACAAGAGAGTTATGTAGATCCTCTGCCTAGCACAGTGCTTGGGACATAGTAATGCTTTGAAAATATTTGTTGAATGAGTGGGTGGATGGTAGCTTATCAGTATAGGCAAATAGGAGGTAGCAAAAGCAGAAAAGTTACAGGTCCTAGACTCTTTGTACATTCACACAGACCTTGGTCTGTAGTTCTGGCTTTTCTGTAATAGTAATGGGCTTCTCCCTTCTGTCTTTTGCATTTATTTCCATGAGTATGGGAGTCAACAATTACATTACCGCATACTCACACTAATGCTGATGTGACTGCTGTTGGTTTGGGGGCTACTGGGTGGTGGCAGCTAGATTTTTTTTTACCTATTATTGATGATAGGTGGTGCCCCAGACATGCAGGCAAACTGGTTATTTGCTAGGTCAAGTTAACCCAGATTCCTTTTTAGCTTCTTGAGTGATGCGAGCCTTAACACCACATATTAATTAAAGTGTTTATTACTTATAGGACTAGTTGTATTTGAAATGAGGTATTTATTTGCCTTTTAAAGATTGAAGATTTCAATTTAACAAACTTTTGTTGAATAGAAGCTAAAATAAATAGTTTAAAAATATCTGTGGATGGGGCCCCTGGTTGGCTCAGTGGGTTAAAGCCTCTGCCTCCGGCTCAGGTCATGATCCCAGGGTCCTAGGATCAAGCCCCGCATCGGGCTCTCTGCTAGGCAGGGAGTCTGTTTCCCTTCCGTTTTCTCTGCCTGTCTCTCTGCCTACTTGTGATCTCTCTCTCTCTGCCAAATAAATAAATAAAATCCTTTAAAAAATATCTAGGGATAGATCAGTAATAATAAGAAAATTAAAGTTTTTTGCCTCAGTGAAACTTGCTTAGGTGTTTGATGCATATTCTTCAGATTTCACTGTTTTTAGGTGACTAGCTTCATCTATTCAGTAGGCATATCGAGCTCCTGCCTGTGTGAGAGTGCTACGGTTACAGAGATAAGAGACAGTTCTTCTCTCATGTATCCTAGAAGAAGAATGTATTACAAGGATACATACAAATGGAATATCAAAGCACACTGAAGGGTAGGGGAAAGCTTTTCATAATTCCTAAATTCATTCTTGAATTGAGTTTTGAAAGAATTAGGTAGAAAAAACTTCCAGGTGGGTACAGAAACACGAGACCACATGTAGATCGAGGGAAGGAATGTGAGATAAAGTGATGGCCAAATCAAGAGAGACCTTATGTACCAACTAAGTAGTTTGAATCATATTTTGAAGATTAAGGGTAGCTGTTGAAGAATTTGAAGCAGGGGTATATGATAGCATTGAGGAGATTGAATTGGGGTGGAGAGTAAGATTTGTGGTGGGGAAACCAAATAGAAGCCAGTTTCAGAAATCTAAGTAGGAAGTGATAAGGGCCTACATTTAGGTAAGGCAATGAAACTGTGGAGACAGATACGGATACTAACTAAAATTATCTCAAAAGTGGAATTTTCCGGCCTGTGGAGGTGATACGGAATTGAATATGGTTGCCAGGTTTGGGAATTTTGGTTGAGCAGGTGGGTTAGACCATTCCTCAAGGTAGGGAACGCGAGAGGAGGAATACTTTTCTGGGGGGAAATGTTGAATTAAAGTTAGATGTGTTGAGGTTGAGTCGCTGTTGGAACATCTCATTGGAGATGCTTAGTAGGACTAAGATACAGACTAGAGATACAGACTAGAGGTCAAGAGAGCGCTTATCCAGGGACTTGAGATTTATGAGTCATTAGTGTGTGTGTATTTCCAGCCTTGGGTTTTGAAGAGGTTACGAAGAAGAATAAATAGAGTCAGCATGTCATACTACTCACATTCTTCTGGTTTATTGTGTAATTTGGGCCGATGCCTTTCTATTTCAGTTTTGCTTTTGGGAAATGATGTTTGTTTGGCTAGCACTGATTCTCAATCTGCCCCACCCAGTACTACTTACTGCTGCCATGTGTACCGTCTGTAATGTAACATCTATTTCATACTACCCTAAGAAGTGCTGGATAATTAAATTCTAATACTGTTAGGCAATGTGAACTAACCTGTGTTTTATTTAGAAGGCTTTACAAAAATTTGTAAGACCTATTTTAAAAGATTAACTTTAGAAAGGAAATACCTTATTTTAAAAAATAAAACCACTAGTGTTCTTAGACAGAATAAGATCTGTTTGTTGAGTCCTATACCTTGGACATGTCCAGGATTTGTTTGTGATTTAGCCCGCCCGCCCGCCCGCCTGCCTTTTTTTTTTTTTTTTTTTAAATAGATGGGGTGAGAGAAAAGGGTCACAGGGAGGGGCAGAAGGAGAGAGAGAATCTTAAGCAGGCTCTACGCCCAGCACAACCTAATGTGGGGCTCAGTCTTACAACCCTGATATTATAATCTAAGCCAAAATCAAGAGTCAGACGCTTAACTGACTGCCACCCAGGTGTCCCTAGTTCCTGTGCTTCTGGTCAAGGCAGAAACTATTTCTGAAAACTAGGAGGAAGCCATCTCACCAAACCAATAGAGTCTGACATAATCCTTAGGATAGGCTTAATTTAGTATCCATAGCCAGATTCTAAGGGGGAAAATGTGCTATTAAACACTGACCAGATGATTGAAGTATATTAATTTTACTTTGCTAAGCTGCATTTTCTGCATGGATGAATATTTAAGATAACAGTTAAAAACTAGGTCCTGCATTATTATATATATTCCTGTGGCCCTCACTGGTTTCTCCCAATTTCTTTTCATTTTCTTTCTGAAGGGAGAACCTAACGATGAAACTTTAGACCTTGCCATTTAGGTTGCCACTAGAGCTCTCCACAGGTGGAGGTTTTTGTGCCCTCAGAACTGACATGAAGCAGCCTGTTTACCCTGCCCAGGACAATGGATACTGAGGAGTACGGTATGCAAAATGAGTTTTAAGAAGTCAGCCCTGCTTGGGATTGAAATCAGTGACTTAATACTGAAAGCATAGGTCTGTATACCATTTGAGCTATCCAGCTTTTGATTAACTTATAAAATCTGCCTTTATTTTATTTTATTTTTTTAATTTAATTTAATTTTTTTTAAAGATTTTATTTATTTATTTAACAGACAGAGATCACAAGTAGGCAGAGAGGCAGGCAGAGAGAGAGGAGGAAGCAGGCTCCCCGCTGAGCAGAGAGCCCGATGTGGGGCTCGATCCCAGGATCCTGGGATCATGACCTGAGCCGAAGGCAGAGGCTTCAACCCACTGAGCCACCCAGGCGCCCCTAAAATCTGCCTTTAAAGGGAAGAATTCCTGGGAGACTATCTTTGCCAAGTTTTAATAGAATGAATTTTGTGGATGAGTTATGACCCTTAAAAACTGAATTCAGTAACAGAAATGCTGACAGACTTGAACTAGAAGAGGACAGCTATATTATAGTTTTATAATCTGTAGTTAAATGAGAAAAGAAACCTTTAAAGTTTTCTGTTCTAATGCTTTGAAAACAATTTCTTTTTCTTGTTATTTGAACTTTAATAATAGACATTAGCATAAACCTAATATCCATGTCAAAATAAGACAAGGCACATTGCTGTAGCATAGAATTATTTTAAATCATAAACTTTTAACTAATAAGTATTTCAGATCTTCTCTTCTAAATAAATTTGTTTTTAAACATTGATTTTTTTTTCCTGGCAAGCTTCTATATACCCATTCTCACCTCAGTAAATCACTAAGTGATTATTGAGTAAAGGTAATTTGTGTATTTAGGCATGTGTAGGATTGTAACAAAAATGAAGAATTGAACAGAATTTTAGAATATATATTTTCTGCATTGAGGACTTCATTTAATAACCTTCTTTATATTTGTTGATATTCTTTAATGCCCTGTGCCAACATTTTAGAAATTTTGTTAGAAATTTCTTACAAGATTTATCATATTTCAATAACACACACAGATTTTTTTATCCAAAAGATAATGAATACCTTGAATTTATAGTATGTATTATGCCAAAATTTAATAAGTAGTTAGATGTTCTTTTAGCTTTACTAGCTCACTGAGCAATAGAGGGTGGTTTTTGTTTTGTTTTGACATTCTTTTTCATATAGTAAAATCCACAGCCCTCTATTACATCGACTAGACCGAGTTTACAGACTTAATCAATGGAAAAGTAAAACTGGCACCTCTTGATTTCCTGGTTTTGTGTATCTTGGGTGGAGCTGACTCCTGGGTGTGAAGGTTGTGATGGGAAATGATGCTAGGTACTTGCAAGAAAATACTGGAAGATGTTTGCCAAACATCCTGTCTCAGTATGATTTTCTCATACCTCAGAGCCCTACCCTATTTAAAGTTACATCTAGATGCATGTTGTTCTTGTACTGGAACCTGTTCAGTCACTTTTGGTGGAATACTAGCACGGCATCTCTCCCGTGTAGCCGTCTGTGCAGGAAATTTGGCAACGCAGTATTTGAAATGAATTTCTAACAGGTTTTGCAAAGTTGCTGTTTAAAATCAAACTATGACTAAAACTAAATGCATCATTCTACCAACACTGACTTCCCTTGCTGACTGTTTTGTCCATGCTACCACCATCATTTTGCTTATCTTGCAGATTTCAAACTGCTAGTCCTTTTATGACTGAGTTCTTGATAGCTTCAACCCATGGTGACCTCTTCCTTGGATGAACTCACAATATTTACCTTACCACTAATTTTTCACACTCATCCTTTGTGTTGTTATTGCATTATTATTTAATTTGAGTGTCCCGGTGATTAACCTCTCAACCCTTTGAGGCCTGACAGTCTTTCTCCACAGCATCATGAATAAATGAATCGTCGGGCATATTCCTATTCTCTGTTCTCTAGATGTCAGTTTGGGTTTCTTTCTTTTCAGGGTCCTCTTCGTGTCTTCCTTTGGCCTAAACCACCTATTGCTCTTGACTTGACTACTCTGGTTCTGTTAGTATCTTGTGTTAGTGGAGATTATGAATGATTTTAGGAGATCCTGGGGCTAATTTTATGGGACTAGGGGGTGATTTTTCTACCTTTTTTCCTATCTCAGGATCCATTTTTAAAACTCTGCCACAAAAACTATACTTTTTTACAGTTATTTTTAATAGGCATTCATTTATCAAAATATATTCTGGAATACTGTATCTTGGAAGCAATAGTTTAGATATATAAAAAAGGAGGACTAACTGGAAACAAAGAAGAAAAATACTGTTGAATTGCCAAACACGAATTTTATTTCCAGACTCATTTGCTTGCTGTGGTACTTCTCCCCACCCCCCACCTTATAGCCTAATGGAAACAGAACACACAGAAGTGTAAATAATTATAATAATGCATTATATAAGTAACTGCAAAGTAAGGTCTTAAACTATTTTTTTTTAGCCACCTGGCATTTTGTATATACCATCTTTTGAGCCATAATTCTATTGAATTACAGATGGGGATTCTAGAGATTTAGTAGAACCTCATTTTAAACTGGAAAAAGTTGAGGTAAGTGATTGCACCAGGTCACACATGTAGTAAATGAAGAAGTCAGGAATGGAGGCCAGGTATCTCTTAAAGATTATTTTAGTAAGTAATAACACATACATGTAAAAAAATAAAACAGTACAATGAGGTGTTCTGTGAAAGGTAAGTTTTCTTCCTATCCCATCTTTCTCTTCCCTCATTTTCTACCCCAGAGTCAAATTACTAGTTTCCTGGGTTTTCAAGAGCTGTTCTATGTGTAGATAAACATAGAAATGTATACATTCCCCTTGATGCAAATGGTAGCATGTTTGTATATACTCTTCTGTACCTTTTTTTTTTCCACTTTTTTTTTTTTTCCACATGGCATATGTCTGAATTTTATGGAACCCAGATATGCTTATTCTTTGGTCCATGAACTTCCATTTTACTACATTGTCTGTCATTTAAACAACCAGTTTTTTGTTCATGTGAATGGACAAAGTGTTAAATTATTCGTTGTCTCTAGTATATATTGCATTCCTCATGTGACCATAATGTACTATGTCACACTGCTTTCAGAAAGAGATCATGGTCATTGGTTTATTTTATAATAAAGTTGAAGGTAAAAAAAGTAAGTGAAATATATATAATAGTTATTGCTAGTAACCTAAAATATCTGATTAGGATATTTACTTTCCCATTTGAGAAAGAAATGACAGGCAGAGTTTTCAGGAAAATGATTTACCTTTAGACTTGTGTAAAATCTGTTTGGTATGTACAAAAATGTTTAATTTCTCAGTGCCAGTGAAGAGCAATGATTTATAAATATCAAACCACAAATCTTTATTTTCTAAATTTTTAATACCTATTTTTTTAAGATTTTTATTTTTAAGTCATCTGTATACCCAACATGGGGCTTGAACTCACAACCCTGAGATCAAGAGTCACACACTCTACTGACTGATACAGCCAGGCTCCCCTATTTTCTAAATTTTTAATCTCCAACCTCATATGCAAATAACAGACACAATTTTTGTTTCTCAAACCAGATTGTAACTATGTGTTTTAATCTTCTTAATATGCCTCATGATCATCTGCATAAAAATGTATCCTTAATTTTGGTCATTTTATTTTGGCATATATATATATATATATATAAATGCAATTATGGCTTTATTTTTCAGACATTAATGGGGCCTAAAGAACACAGTTTTAGATCTTTTGGACCAAACTATATCACAAAAGTCAAATCCATTAAAAAAATATGTCCCATGCCAAATGTCCATGATAGGATTTATGGAGGCTAAGTATTTATATTTGAATTTTACTTTAGATGGACAGTAATCCTGCATTCTCCCTAAGATGGCAGTACTTCTCAATGCACTATTTACTGAGTAATTCTGTTTGAAAATAGTATTAATTATAAGTCCATTACTGGTTGGAAAAAAGTTAATCATACTAAAAGTATATTTTTATAATACTTTCACAATAGTTAAAATTCAGTAGTAGAACAAATAAGATATCTTTGAGGCTTATAGCATTAGTGCTGCTTTTACGTGTGTTGTCCTCAACTCTGAATACAGGGTTCTCCTGGTTCTTACTGCATTCTGACTTCGGAATTCTTGATGTAAGAGAACTAGTCTTGTCAAAAACTGTGATAAGTCAGGTTAGAACCTGCATTTATAGGTCTCTCTCCTATGGAGATGTTTTCAGAAAACAAAAGCTGACAAACAGAGCACCCCAAACGAAAACAAACTCATGTAACCATGTATTATGTGAGACACAGAAAATATTTTGATATTTATTCTATGATGTAAGTTTATATGTTCCAATTCTACCTCTACTTGAAATATTTTTTTGTTTTTGCATAAATGACTAATTTAACAAGTGAAACCAACACTTGTTGGTGACATTAAAAAAAAAAAACAACAATCTTGAGCCTTCTCTGCTGTAAAAACTAAGCTGTAAATTCACAAGGTGGTGCCCTGGAGCCTGGAGAAACACTGTATTTTCTTCCTCCTTTTTCCATAATTTTCATTCCTAATTGGTTCTGGTGTGCGTGCGTGTGTGTGTGTGTGTGTGTGTGTGTGTTGATTGCATTTGGATGTGTATATGTGTGTTTGAAATCACATGGCACATGGCATTGTAGTTTGCAAATGGGGAACAAGACAAGGAACAAATAGGCAGGCTAGCCTCCCTACCAGGCCTCACAGGGAACTTTGACATGGCCATTACTTTCTAAGGCTGGCCTTAATTACGGGTTGATCTAGCAAGGTGACTAGGTGCTAGAGAACTGGGTCGCTCTAACCAACCTCCTAGATATGGTGTGCAAATTCCACAATGCTAGTTTTAAAATTTTCAATGAGGGCTATCAGGCATACTGGCTTCTCATTTTTAGGGCTCAGTGTATGTTCTCCAAATAGGCAAATCTACAGTCTACTAAATTATAATCAGAAGATTGCTTGATGAGCATTGAATCAGCTCTCAGTGACCAAAATCAGCAAGTTCTGGTAGTATAATGCATTCATCTTTCCCAGGGAATATATTTGCCACCCAGACCAGATGTTCTTCAATTCTCAGAGCATCCTTTTTACTAGACCAGGCTGCAGACAGATGGCCAGCTTTTGATTTCTTGATTTTTTTCTTACATAGTTACTATAGATGATCTCCTTTAGCACATTTTTTCCCATTAGAGTATAATAAAATGGCATTCATATCTGTAAAATAGCTCGGTGCCTGGCATACAGTAATTAAATGATAACTAATATTGATAAGTATAAATAGTGTTGAGTTCAGGTCACCTTGATACTTGTATCGTCAAACACAGTGTTTTGGGCCATTTCTTTAGATGAGCGATCTATTTCATCTTTTACATTTTGAGTTATTTTCATTCTTTATTCTCTAATTCTTTTAACTCCTTAATTTCATTTATCCTTAATATTGAATCCATGAGCTAATTAAGGACAATCATTTTTGGCTCCGAATGATTTTGTTACCATTTTGTTTTTGAGACTTTGATTCTTTTCAAATTTCAGTTTTTTGCTCCAAAATACCTCATTCCCTACAGTTTCCCATCTGCAATGTGAATCTGTTGAAAGAGATCATCTTCAAGTTACTGCTCAGCTCTAGAATAGATAGAATTTTAGATCTTTTTTGAACAGATCATGTCAGGTATAGCCCTTGCCATCTAATCACGCTTACTTTCATTTCAAGCTCTGCCTGAGTCTTTCTCATAGCATGTAAAGTTATTTTGAAAATAGTAGCAGCATCGGGATTGTTAGAATTACAGGGAGGCAATAATTGAAAACCGCAGAGGTAGAGGTGTGATGATGGTGAATGATCACCACCAGTCAACAATGAAATTGCAGGTATGACAAGTACACAGTTGGCAGAACTTTTTGAATGTAAAGGAGTATAGAAAGGAAAAACAGTTGATTACTCTAGCAACAATGAGCACTGTCAGCCTTCTGGTCTTCATCCATCCAGGGATCAGTTATTCTTTTAAGAGTGGCAAAATAGATTTAGGAAAACAGTGGGGACATTGCCACAGCTCTTTCTCGTATTTGTAAAAATACAGATTATGGTGAATTTTTGAAGCTGGTGGTCTCAGAACCACTGTTGTGGGAGTTCAGAAAATGGAGAGACCATTTCAGACAGATATTCAGGGAAAGCTTGTCAGGAGTGGCTTTGGTCTGGGTCTTGAGGGATGGGCAGTGCTTGAATAGATGAAAGGAGGGAGAAAACAGTTTTTGATGGGTGAAATACCAAGAATAAAAGCATAGAGGTGAGAAATAGTAGTGTATGTTAGGGGAGTGGAGAGCCAAGTAGTTTGGTACAAAATTTCTTAAAAATATGGTCCAGGAGAGAGAATTGAGGCAGTGCTTCCTGTCAAATACCACTTACTTCAGGATTAGAAAAACGTGGTCGTTCAGCACGGAACTGGATGGAACTATTGATGCCTCTCAGTGCATCAAGCTTCCTGTTTTCATGTGCTCCCTGATGTCCTCAAAGAATTCCATTTTAAAACACTTTTTGGAAATTGGAAAGGCTGTCAACATTTTCAAAATAATTCTCTCTGTATCTCTCTAATATTCAAGTGGAAGGAAAAAAAAGTGCTATCACTCTGAGGGCGGATGTGCGCCTGTCATGTCAGGTACACTTCATGGCTTTCCTGCTTTGATGAGGGAAGGATAACCACACGTTACTGTGTCTCGTTACTCTCCATATCAGCTGCTGTCACCACCTTTCCAAGAGATATTACTAAGAAAGAGGAACAGAATATCTTGTTTTTCTCTACTAGACAGAAGTCTGCTGCCTTTCAAGAGGCCTTAATTGAATGTGAAAGCAGAGGAAATAGTGTCACTTGACTCTAGCTTGAAAGTCTTGGAGGAATTTAGTGTCCCAGTACAGAGGCTACCTCAATCTGACAAAACATTCTGTGGAATTCTGCTTTGGTTCTGCATACCTTTGTGAGTCAAAGATTTCATTACTTGTTATCATGGAGAAAAAGTTGCAGCTGATCATTGAAGAAGATGTATGTGTTGCTATGTCAAAGACCATATTGTAATTTCATCTCAACAAGCCAAAACTCACTCAGATTTACTACTGGGCAGTTAGAATTTTTTAAAGTAATTTTCTTCAGGAAGCCACCATTTTTCTTTTATGAAAAGTAACAATGTGAGGGAGGCATAGTCATTTATAAATATTGGTTTTTATATATTGCTCATGTTCAGGAAATCAGTTTCCAGTGCAATGAAATAAAGTATAGGGTGTATGCATTTGGGTGCATGTTTCTGGAAAAGAAGTCTGTATCTTTAATCGGAATCTCAGACTGGTCTTTGACTCCCCTGAAAGGTTAGGAACTAATAATTTAGCTAGTGTGGAGTCAATAGGATGCTATGGATGAGCAAAGGAATGACAGGAAATTAGAAAGCTCATGTGAAGAATGTGAGAAAGAAAGCTTCAGCAGGACTGAGGGGTGATTGAGGAATTCAGATAAGCTCCAGGCTCTGAGTTATCCTAATAATCTGAAGGTAATTTTCTAGATAGAGCTTCTCAAAGGTAGGAAGCCCCTGTTACCTTCTTCGGTCTTAGTGTGTAAGCACAGTGCCTGAGAAAATAGGTACTCAAAAATGTCAAATTGAATCACTCTACGGTTAATGAAAGTTGGACTACAACACCCAAAATAAATGTTCTTCTGTTTTATCTGTATTTAATCCTGTTTATAACTCACTTGGTGGAAAATAAGGTTTTTGAAGAGAGAATGCTTTATAAATAGCTCAAACAACCTTTTTGTTCAGGAGTGGTTAGTTAACGCAAACATTTGGCCTCTTTGGATTTGTTCTGTGTAAGTTTTATTTCTGATAAACATTTACTAGAGGTGTGCCTCTAGACATGATAATTTTGTCCAGTCCCTTCAGAAAGAAGGAAACTTGTAGGATGGTGTGGATGATTAGGTCATCATATATTTAAGCAATATTCTAATGAACATCTAAATTTGGATTTGTTCATCATTAAGTAAAATCAACCTGACAACTCTGAGGTCATTTTGGCTTAAAATATCTTTGGAACTTATAATGTATTTTCTATCAATTTAACAACAATGCCCTGGAATCCCACCCCTACATTGTATCAGTATAATTTTCTGTCATCTTTAAGCATTTTCCTGGGACAAGGTTTGGCAAAACAGACTTCTTAAGTATTAATAACTGCTAAAAATTTAAATGTGTTCTCTTGGAAGACAAAGATGTTTAGATTCCAGTTCATTGTAAACATTTTAGTTTTGCTCCCCCTAAGTTATTTTAAGTTAAAGAGAAAATTATTGAATACATTGTTAAAACACTGGTATTATAAAAAAAACATTTGTTCCAAAAATATAGTTGTTTTTTTCTGTGGCAATTATAAATCAAATTAGTTTTGTTAAAAGCCCAGAAATCCTCCCCCCCCAACTTTTGTCTGAAGCAGAAATGATTACTAGAGTAAAATAAGGTCTGATGCCCACCAGTTTGCTAAATAAGATGATTATTTTCATAAATTTGAATTGAGAGAAAGTTAGAATGGGTACATAAGAATGGAGTAAAATTTTATTGAATTAACTTGTTTTTTTGTTATAAAAATAAAAAGTGCTTATTGTATACAATTTGGGAAATATCTCAAGATTACCTGAAGCCTCATCACCTGGAGATGACCATGTCACGTTTTGGAGTGTTTTACACATCTGTGGTGTGGTGTGTGTGTACGTACACACATACGTATACACCTCTACACACACAGTACAAATGGGGATGAAAACGGATTTTTTTTCATTCCATCTAGTATACATACTTTCCCATATGATTAGGTTATTATTTCCCAGCATTATTTTAATAGGCTAATATCCACTATAAGAAAAAGACCGTAATCAAACCGACATCTTACTGTTGGATATAGGATATTTCCAGTTTTTCTCGAATTTTTAAAATTTTCGTTGCTTTTTGTTTTTGCTGTTTTCTTCTGTTATAGATACTGCACTGAACACCCTGTATGGAAATTTTGTATGTATTCATAATTATTCCTTACGGGGAAATTCTAAAACTAGAATTGCAGGTCAAAGTATTAAAAAAAAGAAGGGTTCTGATACATTTCCTTACATTGCTAAAACCTGGATGAGACTTCAGCTGGGTGCTGGCCTCCCCTGATCAACACAGGTTTCTCCCCTGTGACGGTGGGACAACCTGTTGGGCGGAAGCAGCATCGCGCGGAGTTTGGGTTCGCGGCTCCCGGATTAGCTTGGGAGGAGCCGGCGCGTGAGTCCCGTTTCTAACCGGCGTGTCTTTGTCTTTCTCCATGGGGACCGCTGCCGCCCGTGCGGGCCGAAGCCTCGGGAAGCCGTCGCCCCGCAGCGCCGTCGCCCTGCGCCCGGCCGCCCCGGGGAGCCGCTGCCCGCCGGCGGGCGCCGTCACCACGCGCCAGGCCGCCGCCAGCTGCCGCGCCAAGCTCCGCGGCGGCGCCGCCCGGGAGCGCCAGCACGCCGCCCGCGGCCTCGGGAAGCCAGCGCCGCCCTGAGCGCCGCCGCGGGCGCCGCCGCTCGGCCACCGGCGGGACTACGCCAGCGCTGCGCACAGCCCGAGTACCTCAGGCGCCCCGCCGTGGCCCGCCTTCCTCCCCGCCCGCCCTCCAGCGCCTCCGGGTCCGGGAAGTCCCCTCCGACAGCCGCGAACTCCCCGGGGGCTCAGCTGTCCGCACACCTTCCTACCCCCGCCCCCGCCCCCCGGCCCGCGCTGTCATCGAGCCTCGTTCACCGCAGGACTCTTGCCCGCGCAGCCCCTCGGGAGGACCGCGTGCCTTAGGGCGGGCGGGTCGGGAGGATGGCCTCCTTCCTAGTCCATGCTGCTCTCGGAGCATTACTTCCTCATCCTGCCTGCCAAAACCCCGGCTTTTTTGAGAATCTTACCACTGGGCGGTAGCATCCTCTTTCCCTCCGTGTAATTTATCAACTTCCTAGGCAGTTTCTTTCCCAAATTCTCCAAACACTAGCTACCGCCTTAGTCTTCTTCACCTCAAATCCTCCTCCTCAGCAAGCTGGTTACCTCCCCAACCACCCTCCAGACCAACCTCCCCGTCTGCCAGAAGATTGTTTTAATTAGTGTACAAATCCCTAGTGACTACGGGGTCATCAACACAATCTGGAGTGTGTAATGCATAACTGTGGTTGAACTTGAGCTCCAACATCCAGTGTCCTCCTTATAACTTCATCTCCAATGACCATTTTCTTTCCTTCGGATCAGTCCTTGCCCTCGTAGTTCTAGACCGCCGCCCCAGGGGATCCGCTCAGTTTTGCACTGATGCCATGCTTCTCCTGGGGTGCTCCCAGCCCCTAACTGAGGACAGTGTGGGTGTTAGTGATGGCCTGTTCACATGACATGCGGGCTCCTCTAACGAGCAACTGTCCTGGGGACTCCTCCGCAGCCTGGCTGAAATTCTCTTCGAACTGTGCAGCATGCAGTCTAAGGCTGTTCTCGCTCAAGCGCCCTGTCCTTTCATAGTGTCACACTTGCATTGTGGTGTGAAGACCTCCCCTCCTCGCCCCTGTTTTCTTACCTTTTTCCTTCACGGATGTTCCTTCCAGTAAAACTTGCAAGTCGAACCCTGCCTTGGTGTCTGCTTCTAGATGGACCCGAGCTAACACCTTAGCAGACATTCCACTCCAGTCACCATCTTCCTATCCTTCTGGATCCCTTGTTTACTGACTTCTAGTTCATTAACCTCGTTTTCCCCACTATCAGCCCCTGTTTTAGATTCACTTCCTTCCTTGTCTAGCCTAGATGCCACAGTCTGTCATTCTAATCATCCTCAGTG
The DNA here is from genome assembly GCF_010015895.1 of Lontra canadensis. Lineage (NCBI taxonomy): Eukaryota > Metazoa > Chordata > Mammalia > Carnivora > Mustelidae > Lontra > Lontra canadensis. The sequence continues at coordinate 17,265,333 of NW_022630996.1, forward strand.
AAACACAGTGCTCTCAGCAGTCTTGAACGTCAATTTCTTCCACTTGTCTGGTAAAATCCCAACTCTGGATCAACTTTAGCATTTGCCTTCCATGGGCTTGATTGGGACAACTGAACATTTTCCTCAAGAAAATCACACAGTACAGTCAATTAGTTTCACTTCCAACTTATTATTTCCAACCTCAAATTGGTGCTATTGTTCCTAGGGAGTCTCAGTTTCCCACTAAAAACTGATAAATCTTTTCATCTCTCTTCATATTTTTCTGATCCCCTCCTGGCTGTTTACTTTAAATTTCCCTTGGAAAATAGAATATATTACATGAAAACTCCTTAAACTTCCCACTGTCAGAGCCCCGTGCCCCACCCCCAACCCAGCTACCTTGGTAAGCATCTCCTTCCTTTGGGTGACTAGGAGGAAGTTTCCAAGGCTAACTCCTCCTTTTGTGCTCTGAACACCGTCTCCTGTCGCCTTCCTGAGGACATTTCTCCTTAGATTTTCCCTTTTCTCTCTTCTGCATCATCAAGCTCTGTCTTGAATGGACCATTCTCATCAGCCTGCAGACATGTTCCCGTGCCCCCCACCCCCGCATCTAAACCACATCTTTCCCATCTGTTAGCCATTTCTCAGCTCTCCTTTGTAACTAACTAAACTTCTCTAGGGAGTTATATATTGTCTTTATTTTCTAATATTCCAATTACTTTTTAGTCCATAATGTGGCTCCCCGGACCACCACCAGCACAGAAAGTGTCCTTGTTAAGGTCACCAGTCACTTTCATATTACCCTGTCCAAGAGGACACTTTTCTGTCTTCACCTTGTCCACTGTCTGCTTCTTTAAATGTTCTCTCCTATCCAAGACACTGTTCTCTCCTGGTCTTTCTCCTCCTTCACTGATCAGTGTTACACTCCTTCTGCCTACCTTTGAGAAGTTGAGGTTTCTCACATCCACTCAGGTCCCCCCCCCACCTTTTTTCTGTGTTCCTCCCCATAACAGTCTTATCAATTTCCATGGATTTAAGTACCATCTGTATGCTACAGGGCTTCATTTTTTCCCCCCTACCTTTATCTTTAAGTTCTAGACTCACATATCTAATTGTTTGCTTAATATCTTCATTAGGAGGAGTTGGATCTTTCAAACTTAACATGTCCCAAATCTAATTTCTCATTCTTATCCCAAACCTGTTTCCCCCCTTCTCTATTAGAGTAAATAGCACCCCATCCTACCACTTGTTCAAGCTAGAAACCTAAGAGTCATTCTTGATTCTTTTGATGATCTCCTTTTTTACATCAAATAGACCAGCATAATCTATTAGTTTTATCTCCAAAATATACCTTTAATCTGCTTCATTCCATTGTGAATGCTATCACTTAATCCTGATGAATGCTTTTTCTCACTTGATTACTGTGACAGCCAGTCCTACCTACTCTCTGCTTCTACTCTTGACCCCATGACCCACTTCAGTACATTCTTGATACAGTGGCAACAATGAATATAAATGGAATTGGATAAATTGTTGCTCGTAAGATAAACATCTAACCCCCCTACATGGCTTACACAGTCCTGTACACTCTCTCCATCCCCATTCTTGCTCACCTCTTTATTGCTCACTATGATGCAGCCACACTGATTCCTCTAACATGCCGAGATCTTTTCTGTACCTCAGGGGCTTAGTAAATGTTATTTCTGCTTAAACTGCTCTTCTTGGCTATCCTTTCTATAATGCTTCAATAGATCTTGAGAAAGGCCTGCCCAGAGCATTGACTGAAAATAATCCTCACCACTCTTCTCCCATTTGCTATCTCAGTTCTTTGTTTTCTTCATTACTCAATCCTTTATCTCAATCTGTAACTTTATTTATTTGTTTATTTACTTTTCATGTGTGTGTCTGTTTCTCATACTGGAATGAATGAGGGAAGAGACTGTGTCTGGATGTCTAGATTCTTTAACATTGTATTTCTAGCCCCTAGCACAATGTTTGGCACATATTAGATGCACAATAAATACCTGTTGAAGGAATGAATAAACACATTTGCTAATTTTCTGTTGGGAGTTCACTTTTTATTGATTTATAAGAGCTCTTTATATATTAAAACCATCAACCATTTGTTCTGTATGCTGCAGACATTTTGCCCCTTGTCATATGTACAAATTTAATTCATGATGTATTTGATAGGTAGAAATACTACATTTTCCATTTAGATAAATCTCTTTGGTGATATGTTTAAAAAAAGTCTTCTCCATCTCAATATTATATAAATATTTGTGTTTTCTTTTCTTTTGATTTTTTTAAGATTTAAATCTTTACTCCAAATGGAATTTATTTTTGATATAGATGTGATTAAGGCTCTAAATATTTATTTAGTTGTTGCATCATCATTTATTGAAAACTCCCTCTTCCACTGTTTTAAACCACTTTTACCAAATATTAAATTTTTACATATACTTGGAGTGCTTTCTGGATTTATTATTTTTTGATTGGTTGGCATCCTTCTCTATTCCTGAACCATGTTGAACCATTACTGTCATTTTAGAATTTGCCTTATTATGTGATTAACTTTTTAATGGGTCAAACGTTACTCTGGGGCAAATGTTATTCTTCTTTTTCAAAATATTTTCGGCTATATTTGTGCATTTATTCTTTCAGATAAACTTTAGTTATATTTCAGTCAAATTCCAAAAGAAATTCTATTGGCATTTTGTTTAGAATTGCTTCAATGTTATAAGTTAATTGGAGGAGAGTTGCCGTCTTTGTAATACTAATTTTCCCATTCAGGAACTTGTCACATGTCAAGGTTGTTGAAGGCTTCCTGTATATTCCTCAGTAATTTTGTGGGTCCTGCATATTTCTTGTTAATTATATTATTAGATATTGACATATCTCTGTTGGGATCATTTTCTCATGATGTTTTATAACTGGTTGCTCCTCATAGGCTCAAGCTATTGATTTTTGGTAACTTTTCTGAACTCCTCCATTAATCCTTCTAGTTGATTCTCTTCTGAATAGGCAATCATTTGAAGTATAACTAATGGTAGTTTTCTCTCTTCCTTTACAATATTTATACCTCATATATTAAATAAGTGATGGTATTAATTTTGCTCTTATTCCTGACTTTTGAGGAATGTCATTAATATTTCACCAGCTTTTAATGTTAGCTGTTGGACCAAAATAGAGGTCTCCGTCTGGTTAAGGAAGTAGTTTCCTGGTTCGCATATACTAAGCATTTTATTGGAGGTTGTTGATTATATTAAACATATCTGGGAAACTAGATATGATTATATGGTTTTACTTCCTTGACCTATTATTATAATAAATCATATTAACAGATTTCTCAATGTTGGATTATTTCTGCATAGACATTCTATTTTGTTATGGTGAGTCCATAATATAATGTTGAATTCAGCTTCTTACATTTTATGTAGGATAATTGCATTTATATTTGTGACTAAGATTGGATGGTAGTTTTACATTTTTTAAGTCTATTTTTATCAGCATCAAAAAATCATGCTGTACGTTCTATATTAGTATAGACTATAGGAATAGCTTAATCGTTGAGGATTTGGAAGAAATAATTGTTTAGGCTCCAAGTTTTTTTTTCAGGGTAGGTGAATGGGGGATTAATTTCAGGAAACATTAAAGTTTTCTTCCATGACTTTGGCCTAGAAGGTTAACTACTATTTGTGGATATCAACTGAAAAGATAATATTTTAAAAGAATATCATGCATTTTCATAGAGCTTAAAAATGTATTAGCAAACTTTTACATATAATTATCTTATAATTAAGAATATTTTTCTCTATATTTATAGTTATAGCTCCTTTCTCATTTCTAATTTTTTGGTTGCATTTTTTTCTTTCTTTTATTAGACTTGCCAATCTTTTAAAAGAACAACACCTAGCTATTTCATAAATTCTATTTTGTCTATTTTTTATGTCACAAATGTAAGTTTTACTCTTTATTCCTTCTTTGCTCTTAAGTTTGTTTTCTGAATGTTTCTTTGCAATTGATGACTTAGTTCATTTATTTTTATTTCTTTCTTATTTAATAATAGGACACATAAGGCTATAAATTTACCTGTGAGAACAGCTTTGACTGCATCTCAAAAGTTTTGGTATGTAGTCCCTTAATTGTTGCTATTTTAAAAGAATGGATTATAATTGCTGTTTTTATTTTATTTTTGACTGGTGTTATTTAGGATAGTGTTGTGAGGTTTGTTTTTGTGAATGCTGACTTCCTTTTAATAAAGAATAAATTTATTAATATTTATGTTGCTATTTTAATAAAGAGCTAACTTTGTTTGGTAACAGTGAAGGTATCTGTGAAGTGGTCTTGTCTGAAGTTATATGCAAGCATTACCTAGAGTTTCTTTTATAAGATCCTCCCAAAAACATCAACCAGTGGTGTCTATACTAATTACTGACAATAGGGATTTCACATACTAATACCAATAATTTACTGAAATTGTGATTTCTATGTAATGTTCTAGTTGCTCATAAAAAAGGCAAGAAAGAGCTTTAAAATGTTTATTGAATCTAAAATCCTCAGATAATATGGAACTTAAATGATCATCTAATAATTAGAAAAACTCATTATCAACGTTTATGAACTTAGGAAGGATTTGAGAACTGTGAACATGGACTTTGTCATAAAATTTTGGCATTAAGAACAATTTTTCTTTAGACTTGGAGAAAGTAATTTTAAAAACATTTTTATAATTATCAATGTGATTTATGTACATAAATAAAATAAAAATGATCTGTAACTCAGAAAAAACACTGTTAACATTTTGTTATATTTTCTTCTAGGACTATTTCTATACATTGCTCTTTCTTTCTTTTTGATAGAATTAGGATCATATTTTTTTTATCTTGGTTTTATGCATCACTTATTATTTGTGAGAGTTCCCCTATGAAATAGGAAGTGGAGATGATTGGGAATTAATTTATTTCACTGTTAGCAGTGTAAGGATTGGGGTCTTCCTGCTGTGGTTTCTACGGCTCAGACTGCTTACTTCTCCAGCCTTGTCCATGAAGACTCTCCTGGTAATCATCCATGTAATTTCTTTGTTTCCTAAATAGAATAAGTAGTTTCTATCACTTGTACTCTGACTGATACAGGGTCTTGTTTTATTTGGTTGAGAGCATTTTCAGAATTCTTGTGTTAAAAGAAATATGCATGTGTGTGGAGGCATGGCACATGCACACAAACACCCTCACACCCTTACACATTTGGGGAATATTGTCTATGTTATTGGTCTATCTGGAGGTTCACAGACCAAATTCTTATACTGAAGGTTCTGAGAAGTTTTACATTAAAGAAAAAGGCTTGCTCTAAAAATATTTCAAACACTGGGCACCTGGGTAGCTCAGTTGGTTGGGCGACTGCCTTCAGCTCAGGTCATGATCCCAGACTTCCAGGATCGAGTCCCGCATTGGACTCCCAATTCCTTGGGGAGTCTGCTTCTCCCTCTAAGCTTCTCCTCTCTCATGCTCTCTCTCTCATTCATTCTCCCTCAAATAAATAAATAAATAAATAATCTTAAAAAAAATATTTCAAACACTTCATTATTGGAATACATTTTTTTCATACAACTGTTAATATTTTTTATAAAACCTCAGGAATACTGATTTTATTTATTAGCTTGGCAATATATTGATGGCCTTTTCTCTTGCCTTCCACACAGCAGTAATAATTTAATTAGTATGTATCGTATAACTCTCAGTTGAATTAGCATACAGAACAAGTTTACTTTATTATTGTGCACCAAGGAGGTAGTCCTAGCTGGGCCTGAGGATCTGATCTCAAGATTGCTGTCAGATCCAGGTAGGAGAGCTGGGCCCTTCTCTGGCCTCCATTCAGTCACTCTTAACTTTGTCAGGACAGAGAGTCTAGGGAGGCAAGGGTGTATGTATGCCTGCCTGGACCTTGTGCTCTCTTCTGTAGACTACATTCTGGGTGCCTATAACCCAAAAGTCCCAATCCACACAGTCTTACCTTCTGGAACCTCTTCAGGCCCATCCTTTTGTGCCATCAGTTGAACACCTGTAGGTCCAAAAAGCAACCGAAGGATAGCATTTGCAAGGGTGTGGACGCAGCTTGGTTCTGCAGAATGGAGAGTCCACACAAGTGCATGTGAGGCCCCTCACAGTGTGGGATGCACCTGGGGGTGTGAGATAGGGACAAGTTATGACTAGGCTACCATGCTCCAGCATGAGACTCTGAGGAATCCAAGAATTCTTAACTTAAATGTGGCCTTCTAGGAAATAACGAAGATATATGTGTTAGCATAGAACAATAGAACTCATTTAATAGTTTGTTGGCTTCTTTTGTAACTTTGAAAATATTTGGATGTATGAGACATAAGTCTCCATTCTACTCCTGCCTGGCCCCTGCAGATATTAGGGGTCATATTGGAACTGGGAGGTCTAGAAGCAAAAGTTGCAGTCCTGGGGACAGTGGCACATTGGGGAAGTCTTGGGACCTCAGAGGAAAGTGGCCAAAGAGTGCCACTAGGGAGACAGAACCCTGAGCTCCATGACATTCAGCCTGATGCAGCCCTAAAGCTTGGGATGAAGCACTGGAGCCTCTGTCTTTGAATGAACCACCAGCTGGGACTGTGAGAATCTCAGTAAAGAGCATAGGCTGCAATGGGTTAGGGTCTAGATGTCCTCGCTCCAAGTCTTAAGCATTTCAGATGCCTCCAACAGCCTTGCCAAAACATAATTCCCCCTTTCTAGTGAGTGGGAAGTTCAGAATCAGATTAAATTTTACTTAGAAATTAAAGTAATAGCACCTCTTTTATACCTGAGTGTGATGTACGAGAATCCCACTAACGAAATTGTAATAAGTGAAAAATGGTGCAAAAAGAAGCACAGGATTTCTTGGAAGAATGAAACCTCTCTTGGTCTGGAAGTTAAGGTTAAGTTTTTGGAAGAAGTTACATTTAGCTGAGAATTGGACAGTGAGCAGAATTTTCGGGACAGCCAGGACATTGCAAACAGGAAAGAAGGCCATCTGGGGAGGTTGGACGTGGGAGAGAACATGGTGGATTGGAGGTGAATGGAGGTCTGTGTGGTGTGGGAGTTGGGAGTTGTCCATCGTGAAGCAAGATGGACAGTGTACTCAGATAAGACTGGGGAGGAATGCTGAGTCCTGATCACATGGGGGCCTGTAAACCATGAGCTTCTTCAGGAAAACAACCAGACCATTGTTTTACCTTCAATAAACTCATGGTCTAGCAGAGAACAAAAAAATCCAGTAAGAAAATTATTAAACACAACAAGATTTACTATTATCTGGGAGCATGGAAAAGGAGCACTTAAATATTGCTGAGAGAATCAGAGAAGAGTTTGTTTTCAAGGACGTAAGTACTTGAATTGAACCAGAAGAGTTGAATGGGAGTTTCCCAGTGAGCCTCAGGTAGGTGAATAGCAAGGGCACAAAGACTTGGGGGACGGAAATTATGCACTCTGGATGGAATTAGAGTGTGTGCCGTTACATTGCTTGGTTGTTTCCTCTGAGTGATGGCAGATATATAAAGACTTACCAGTGCGGACAAGGCATGCTTAGAAAGATCATTCCAAGGACAATGTGAAGGATAAGTTTGAGGGACATGTAACTGGTGCTGGAGGACATAGTAAAAATTTATGCCCAAATACAGGTGAGAGGTGAAGCTCCTGAAGGAGAAAGTTGATAATAGGTGTGGGGAGAAGATGGGAGGGGATGATTTGGGAATGGGAGGAACCAACAGGTTTCCCTAGACCTTTGTGCCTTACTCATCTCATCTTGATTTTGGACAACCAGAACATTAAAAATAGGCCTTTCTGTGAAAGAGCAAAATCTGATGACTCCATTCACAGTAATGTATCAATGACCGATTACAGTTAGATGTCCTTCCTCAGAGGACTTCAGGTTTAAAAGAATATGCCTGGAATGTGTCGAATAAGTGTGTCAAAGGATGGAATTTCAGAGGCTTTGGATCTTGGTAGAAAGGTAATTACTGGATAGGGGAAGGAATAAATCTTACTTCTTGCCTTATATCAGTGGCTCTCAACTGGGGCAGTTTTGCCCCCACAGCAGATGTTTGGCAGTATCTGGAGACATTTTTGGTTGTCACAACTTGTGGTGGGAGTGCTGTGGGTTAAAGGTGAAAGGCCGCTAAACAGCCCATAATGCACAGGACATCCCTCCCACCTCCCAACAAGAAATCTATCCAGCCAACAGGCAATATTGCCGAGGCTGAGAAACCCCACCTAAATCATTACAGTAGTGGCTCTGTATTAAGACTTATCTTATCTCTAAGAATTACATAATTATTAGGTTGAACAATTATGACTTAAGGGACAAAACCACAAAGTGAATTCTCTTATTGTCGCTCTCCCCTTACAATGGTTCTGTGGGGGCTTGTTCTTGTTCTGGCCTTGGATAAGAACTTGGGCAGTCATCATGAATTTTCTGTTCACTGTAGTGCTCCTGCCTCTCTCCTAGCTACCCCTGCCTCTGGGGTTGGAGCTTGGGGAGTGAGGAGAGAAAGGGGACCAGGAAAGTTTGTAATGAGTTGAGAGTGTTGTGAGTTGGTATGGAATTTCCTGGGCCTTCCAGGTGTTTACAGCTAATTCTAGCTCCTTGCATATTGCTAGGGGCCTCTCACCTAGAGTCGTGCACTCTCCCCTCACACAAGACTTCTTGAAAAGCCATCCCTGGTGAAGAACCAGAATTTCTGAGTGTGTGAAAGAAAGGGAAAGGGAACATTAGTTTCCAATTACTTCCAATCTGCTGAGGACAGACAGTTTTGAAAATATACAATAAAAACAAATTGCTAGTAAAATAAAATGAAAGGAAAAAAGACATAGAAAATGAAAGAAAGATTCAGAATATATAAACGCACGTTTTAAATGACCACATTCAACAGACATTAAGTTACTCTGTCAAACTGCCATACGATCTCCTAAAAGCTTATTTTGGATTTCTGTACTTTTACAACAGTGTAGGCCAGTGACGAGCAGTCTGTGGACCAGCACCAGTCCTCAGACTGCAGAGCACTGATTTAGCTCGTCACTTGCTTTTTTCCCTAGTTGCCTGAGAGATGGCTTCATTTGGCTTCTCTCCTCTGAGGCATGGCTGCTCCTGACACTGCCTGAATCCTTCTGATCCTTTCTCTCACTCACATTTCCCCTATCATTTGGTCAGTGGAAAAGAGTAAGGCATCCCTTGCTCCGACCTGGTCCCGGGGCACAGGTTATCCAATGGGGCTGCCTCTTCCGGCTCCCCCTCCCAGCTGCTAGCCAGCAGGCACTCTTGGGGTGTGGTCAGCAGAATAAGGACACCACTCTCCTCAGGGCAAGATGTCCATGCCTGATCCCCGGAACTCAGGAGTGTGACTTTACATGGCAAAAAGGGTTGAGCAAAAGGGTTGTGATTAAGTTAAGGATTTTATTTTATTCTTTAAAAAGATTTATTTATTTGAGAGAGAGCGAGCGAGCATGTGCACAAGTGTTGGGGTCTGGGAGAGGTAGAGGGAGAGGGAAAGAATCTTCAGCAGACTCGGTGCTCAGCACGGAGCCTGACGTGGGGCTAGATCTCAGGATCCTGAGATCCCTACCTGAGCTGAAACCAAGAGTCTGATGTCTCACCACTGTGCTACCCAGGTGCGCCTAAGTTAAGGGTTTTGAAATGGAGAGATTATCTTGGGTTCTCCAGGTGGGCCCAGTGTCATCATAGGGTTCCTTATAAGTGAAAGAGGAGGCAGGAAAGCAAGACGTGATGGCAGAAGCCGAGATTGGAGTGACGCACCCACATGTGTGGGCAGCCTCCCGCAGGTGGAAAAAGAAGGAAATGGATTCTCCTCTAGAGACTTCAGAAGGAATGCAGCCCCACCAACACCTTGATTTGAGTCTCCTGAGATTTCTTACCTTCATAAAGGTAAGATGATAAACCTGTGTCAATTTGCTCCACGAAATTTGTGATAATTTGTTACAGTGGCAGTGGAAATTAATACAAGCAAGAGTGAAACCCCGGCTCACTGTAGCCCCAAACTTGGATGGTCTGTTCAGAGTACCTCCCCTTTGACTCACCTTAAGTCAGATTTCAGTTTCATTTTTAAACAGCAGTGCTTGGCTGCTTGGTGGAACTGCTCTTGAAGCAGTTTCATTGCTTGTTTGTGAAAGAAACAACAACAACAAAAAAGTGAAGTCTCAACTTTGATGGCAGGACTTAATGACCTGCTTATCCCTTTTGAGCTGAATGAAAAACATTCCCCACATTATAAACCTTAAATTTGCAATTTTACTTCTATTCCACTCCTTAACAGCAGTAATTGTTTCTAAAAAGGATATGAAATTAGCAATTTAATTCATCTGATCGCTTTGATGATTTTTTCTTATACTTTTCTTCCATTCAAATACTGTCAAGTGCTTTGCAGAAATCAGATTTCATGCAAATAATAGAATTAATTCTCCTTTGCAGGCTTTTGCTTGTAGTCTTAGCAGAAACCTGAAAATGATATATGCAAACTCAAGTTTCTTAGGATAAAACAACACTTAAAAGCTCTCACTGTTGTTTTAGTCACCCAACTCTTCACTATGCGATGATATATGATTATTTATCATGGTGCAGAATAAATCAAACACAAAGGCCTAATGCTGATCTTCTGAAAGCCCTTTGGCTATTTATTTATGTGGTTCCATTTTTTAAGTCAGTAGAAGTTTTGTGTTTAATAAAGGTGGACTGAGTTTCAGAAAGAAGAGTGAGGCTAAGACTTCAAGTTCACAGCCCTCAGAAAAGTTCCTGTTCATACTTCATAATTTAGATATTTGCTGACTATTTAGAATGTAAGACAGTCCATTAAATTCAATAGAATGTCAGAAATTATTTCTCTTGATTAATTGTCCAGGAAATATCTCTTGTGATTGGGTGATTATCGTCTTGAATATCACTACTTCCAGGAGCTGCCCACATCAGCACTATATCATAGATGTAAAATCAAGACACCAAAGGAAGACATAGATAAGTAACTTGAGAAAATCCATTATGAAAGAACTGAACATCCAGCTAAGGCAAATGCTTTGGAATAATCAAACTGTTCAAAAATGTCATGCTTACTTTAAAATTTTTTCTTTTAGTGCTCTGGGTTCTTGTATAAGTTGAAAAGGTGATAAAGGAACTAAATGAAGGGAAATGGTTTACTTTTGAGCTGTCAGTGTTCTGGGGCCCCCATCAAAGAAACTCAGCTCTTTTTGATTGAATAAGTTAATAGAAATGAATGAAGAGAGTTGAATTGGAAATGGAAAGAGAGTGTAGTTAGGATAAGCAAAAGACGGGTACATGGGTCTGACATCTAATAGTTTTGGCCACAGACACTCATTTTATCTTTTGATGCTGATTTTTTGATTATGAATAAAACGGAATCCATGGGACTCTCTTCGTGTTCTTGGAAAACAAAATTAATAAAGGCAAAATGCTTATGATATAATTGGGCATTGGAAGTCTGGCTATATTACATAGTATGTTTAAAGACGGAGAGAAGGCTACTGGTGACTGTTGGGAAAAAACTGAACCCTTGAATTCATCAGTTAGGGTACTGTGTGTACTTCTATTTTCAAGGTGAACCTTTTACTTGTCTTAGGTAAGAGTTTTTCCTTTAATTATTAGAAACTTGGAGTAACTGATAATGCATTTAAATATCTACTTATAGATTAGAACCTCTCATCCTTTTATTGCGGAAATGCAAGTCTTCAGTACTTCTCTAGGCTGAGACCAGAAACCACATTCCAAGTCATCTCTTAAGTTAAAAAAAAAAATTCTCTTATTAGATGAATAAACATAACTCTCATTAAGGCCCACTTTTAAAAAAAGATTTCATTTATTCATTTGAGAGAGAGAGAGAAAACGAGCACAGGGAGCAGCAGAGGCAGAGGGAGAAGAAGACTCCCCGCTGAGCAGGGAGCCGAACCAGGGCTCTATCCCAGAACCCTTTTCAGAACTCTGAGGAGGCTGAGGACGCAGGGGTCTTTCTATCCCTCCCAGGCACCCAAAGTTCCCTGGTTTACAATTCAGAAGGCAACCAAACCCATGCTGAAGTACATGGCCAATGTGTTACGGCTTGGATGCCTATAAGAAGTAATTATGTCAACACTTAGAGAAAAATGTTAAGCCCGGGCTCGCTGGAAGAGCTGTATGAGAAAGCTCATGCTGTTACATGAGAGAATCCAGTCTATAATAAGAAACTGAAAAGGGTTTAAAAGAAAAGATAGAATTTTCTTAAAATAGGCCTTGTCTGGAAGAAAGACCAGATTGCTCAGAAGGTGGCCAGCTTTCTCAGGGATCAGAAACAGGCCTAAAACTGACCGGAACAATCTCAATTCTTCATGAGATTTTTTTGGTTAAGACGATAAATTTACTGGTCCAGAAAAAAAAAAAAATTCTTCAAAAACATTACTTCGGGATTCAGCGTTGAAAAGGTACATACAAAGAAAGGCAGAGGAACAGAGTAATTGCACATACATTTGCTATCAGGAAATCAGGTGTTTATGGTTAGAGGGATAGTTGCAATTTTATACTTTCATACAAAGTAAAACCAAATGCCCTCAGGTAACTAAGAAAGATACTTAAGAAAGCCAGCAGACGAAGCTATGGTATGTTTCTTCTTTTGATATGTGCAAGAGGACTACCTATTGTAAGCTAAACAAAACCCCTGAACGCAGAAGAATTTGTCACCCCTGGACTAGGTGACGGAATTATAAGGCGATGGGAGAAGCTGCTGGGGTCAGTCAGGCCTGGTGCCTATCTATTGTTAAGACATCAAACATGAATTTATCAGAAACTTTCTGCTGCCTTTGAGTAGAAATTCCTTAAGTTCCAGCAACCTGTGATTTTATTGAGGGAGAAAATTAAATTACAAGTTAAGTCAAAGTGGTTAGTAAATGGTAGTAGAACCCAGGTGTTTCTTGACCTGTCTCAAAATTATTCTGTTACTGCAAAGTTGCTAGAAAAAAATCAAGATCAGGTGAGCATAGGTTTCTGGACACCTGTCTCTAAGGATAAAAATAATTCTTTCAATAAGGGTAAAATACAAATTCCAAATGGTAAGAGAGCAGTGTTATTTGTTTTTTAGGAATACATAAAAGAGTGGCCTTTTAGGTTTCAGGAAACATGTTGGTTCTTCTGGAATCCCGAGTCTAGCACAGCCCCAGGGACCCTGGGAGTGCCCAGTAGGCGGTACCTCGCTGACTGGAAGGGTGAATGGCAGTGGGCCCCGGAACCGGTCACATTTCTCACGGGTGCTCAGATGGGTTAGCCGTGGCTTTGCACACTCCCATTAAGTTTAGAATTTGCCCCAGTTCTTCCACATACTAACCAAAGAGGGGTCATGGGCTTCATGGGAGGAGACTTGGTTAAGCAGCAAAAAGGAAAGACAGTCGCTCCCAAGGTGAAACCTTTTTCTGTTCTAACCCTAGCCTCAGGGTGCAGCATAGCAGAGCATGTTAAATCCTTGGGCTTTGGATTCGGAGGCCTGGACAGTGACTACCACTGACTAGATGTGTGGCCTTGACGGAGTTACTAATTCTCAGTGGTTTCATGAAGGAAATGATAATAATAAAGGAAGTCCTATGCAGCGGGGTCGTGTGCTTAACCCAGCATCTGCTTCCCTTCTCTAAAGGATGGGAGAGGAAAATGGATGGGAAATTGTGCAAATACTTGCTGTGATGAGCACCGGGTATTGTACATAAGTACTGAACCACTAACTTGTCCACCTGGAGCTCCTATACAGAGGATGTTAACTAACTGGAATTTGAATAAAAACTTAAAAAACCCTAATAGATAAACAAACAAACAAAATTATGTGAATACATTTTGGCCACAAGAACAGCTAAAACTATAAAAACTGGCAATACCAAAGGTTGGTGAGCATACGCACCAACCTGAACTCTCTCGTGTTCACCGTTGCTGGGGGTACAAAGTGGGAGAACGACTTTGGGAAAAAGTCTGGCAGTTTCTCATAAAACTAAACATTGCCGGGCACCTGGGTGGCTCAGTGGGTTAAGCCTCTGCCTTCGGCTCAGGTCAAAATCTCAGGGTCCTGGGATCGAGCCCTGCATCGGGCTCTCTGCTCATCGGGGAGCCTGTTTCCCCCTCTCTCTCTGCCTGCTTCTCTGCCTACTTGTGATCTCTCTCTCTCTCTCTGTCAAATAAGTAAAGAAAATCTTTAAAAAACAAACAAACAAACAAACAAACAAACAAACAGGGTCCCTGGGTGGCTCAGTGGGTTAAGCCTCTGCCTTCAGCTCAGGTCATGGTCTTAGGATCCTGGGATCGAGCCCCACATCGGGCTCTCTGCTCAGTGGGAAGCCTGCTTCTCCCTCTCTCTGCCTGCCTCTGCCTACTTGTAATCTCTCTCTGTCAAATAAATAAATAAAATCTTTAAAACAAACAAACAAACAAACAAATCTAAACATTGCATCTACCCAATGACGCAGAACGTTTCCTGCTAGGTCTTTATCTAAGGGAAATGAATGAATATATCTACCCAAAGACTTGTACAAGTATCTTCATATAAGCTTTATTCATATTAGCTCAGTGTTAGAAATATCTGAGATGTTCTCAAGAGGAGAATGGACAAACCGTGGTATCTAACATGTAACACACAAAGGAACACTACTTAGCGGTACAAAGGACTGGACTTTGAGTACTCATGGACACCCGTGAACCTCAGAAACACTATACTGAGAAAGAGAAGCTTCACATGAAAGAACACGTCAAATACGATTCCCTTTTGAAAAAGTTTTAGAAAAGGCAAAACTGACCTATGGTGAAAAAAGTCAGAATAGCAGTTGCCTCACCTGTGGGGGCTGGGTATTGACTGGAGGGAAGCCTGAGGGCAGTGTTGGGAGGATGATTGTGTTCTAGACCTTGCTAGGGGTTTGGGTTAGATGTGTGTGTGCATCTTAATGAATGTGTGTAATGTGTGCTCGACGGTGTTATACACACGGCATCGCATCTGCTACTCTAGGAGTTGGAGCCCCCCAAGGAAGGGGCTGTTATATTGGTGCTGTGTTGTCTGAGGGATACCCATCTGGAGGGGGGAACATCTGACTTCCTCTGGGCTCTTTCTTCCCCTAACTCACCATGCAACCCTGGATCATTTACATTCTCGGCCTTGGCCCCTAAATCTGTAAGATGAGGGATTGGATTGGAGACCGTGCGGAGACTGCTTCAACACGAAAATTCTGAGTCCAGGTGGTTAGATCAATGCCTAGAGTCAAAGCTTGCCCTACGGCCTCTTAATTATGTGACCTTAGGCAAGTTGCTTCTGTCTGGTGAAGTCTTAGTTTTCTTATCTGCAAAGTAGGAATAATAATAATAATTATCTCTCAGAAATTTCCCTAAGGATTGAATTAAATAAAGCATGGAAGGATCTTGCTCAGGTCCAGGCACACAGTAAGTACTCCAGTGCCAGGGGCTACTGCTGCCACTGCTCCCCCTCTGGCCCCTCCTCCCCCTCCCCCCACTCCTCCTCTTCTTCCTCCTCCCGCTCTTCTTCCTCCTCCCCCTCAGGAGGACTGGAAAGCTACCACCAAAACAGCTGCAAAAGTCTTCCAAAGGCTTCACGTTTCTTCTTCTCTCAGAGAGAACTTCACTACTGTTGTTGTTGTTTTCAGTTTGAATAAAGTTAGCTTAAATATGTTCTCTCTGATTTATGGTAGACACATATCTGCAGAAACTTTAGGGGGCGTGCTCTTTTATTGTTCGGCTGTATTGATTTTTCAGAAAGGATATCATATTAAAAGTAAGTATCTGTTTTAATTCCACGCTCTCTTCGTAATCTTTCATCTTCTAAAGGCAAAAATCTTCATATTCTTCCTCTGCGATTCATAGGGACTACACTGAAAAAAAAAATCAATTCTTCCTAAGAACGGACAAAAAGAAGTGTTATTAAGAAGTAGAGAATGGTCTGAGGATGGCGAGAGATCAATGGAACCATCGGAGATATTCTTAGTCTCTAACTAAAAACAAACCATCACCTCCGGCTGCTGCTGAGAAACGTCTATCCGCATCGGAATAGGTTGGCAGACACGCATGCAAGTACCCATCAACCTCAGCTCTCGGGATCTCTGCCTTTCAGTTTCCACTCTTAGAACAGCTGCAACAGCACTGAGACTATCAATCCAGTTAGAGGAATGCAATTAAAAAAATAATTCCAGTATAAGAAATGAGCGACTTTGAGCTATGCAGTATTCTATGCTATTTAGAAGGATTTAACTAGAAATTTTAGAAGCTAGGGGGTACAACTTTCAACCCAAAAGATGAATTATACTGATAACATAATAAATATAAATAGAAATAATAAATTTTCCAGAATGGTGGCAATGTAGAATCATGAGTGAAAATCAGGTAGCAGTATTTGAGCAGAAGCCCCTGATACAGATAAACCTTGTCTTGAGGCAATCTGCCATCTCTTCAAGGAGCTTGTGGGAAATCCGGGCACCAAGGACAGAAGACTGCAGATGTCCACACCTAACTTTTGTAGCAAACCCTCATGTAGAACCTTCGAGTGCAAGATCCCCTTGGCTGCCACCAGAGGCAGCTGTGTATCTAGCACTCTTTATTTTTAGCTCATTTCCTAGTCAGCCTCACCACCCATGGCGAGGAAAGGCCTATTTAGGGCAAGGGAGCCACTGGGCCCCCCTGTTAGGCCTGTCAGGGAGGCAGAGAAGTTCTCTGGCTAGGAGGTAGGCTGTGTTTCAACTCGGGAGGTACCCAGACCCCAAGTTCCCTTAGCACACTAGATCCACTTGGGAGTAAAGCAAGCCTGGGGTGTGGGTGGGCATAAAGATGGTCCCCAGGAGCCCTGCAGCTGTGGCCAGTGTTCTGGATCTCGAATGAGACTTAAGCCCATGCCCCGGCAAGGAGGAGGTCTTGCAGCTAAGGTTATTATTAACACGGCTCTGGACACTTCCAGAGCTTCCACGGGAAGGCTCCCGGTGAGTCCGCTGTGGGAAGGGGAGCAGAGGAAGTGAAGCAGGGGTGACTCTATTCCAGGGGTTAATCTGTCTCTTCATTTTCATGACTCCCCCAGGAACTTGAGAGTGATGATGCCTGTATTCCGAAAGGGACCCAGGAAGAGCCTCACGGAAGAAACCGCAGGTCTTCTGGGACATCAGTCTGAGGAGGCGTTCTCTCAGCCAAAGATCTTACTATGATTTAAAAGGCTAAAAAAGGCCCCTAGTTACATTACCACTATCGCTAGGGTGACAGACTGGGAACATCAGCATCCTTTCCGAGGAGCTGACACAGGCATAACATACAGATTTACAAAAGTAACAAATATGACATTTTTTTTCTTTTATAAGAGATTTATGGGTGCCTGGGTGGCTCAGTCAGTTAGCGTCTGCCTTTAGCTCAGGTCATGATCTCAGGGTCCTGGGATTGAGCCCTGCATTGGGCTCCCTGCTCAGCGGGGAGCCTGCTTCTCCCTCTCTCTGCCCCTATTTGTGTTTCACCCCCACCCCGTCAAATAAATAAAATCTTTTAAAAAAAAGATTTAAATATAGAATACCTGTTAGAAACAAACTTCCCAAGTGCAGTTGAAATTTGAGTCTGTTTATCATACAGCTTTTTAGGAATGAATGTATATCACATATGGCAGGAGTCATTCCTATGAGTACATGTTTTAAAGCAGACTTTAAGTCTTATTAAAGAAAAAAACCCAGCAACCAATAAATCAAAATGTAGTGTGAATATATTTCAGAGAGGTCAAATCAAAGCTTTGGTTCAAACCACACGTATAATATCTAGACCCATTTTCCTGGAGACTTAGTCCAGCAGGAATCCTAACCAGGAGATCCATAGTGAGACTCTTTTGTCAAACCTGTCATAAAATGAGGGGGTTTGTGTTCAATCTACAAAGAAGAGAGGTGACAGAGGAATTCCCGTAGTATTTGTGAAAGCTGAGTCAATCAATCTTATTTGTTGCCTATCCTCTGCTCATAATGCTAGGTGGTAAGGATAGAAGACAATCCCTCATTTCAAAGAGTTTTAAGGCTTATTAAAGACCAAGCTGAAATATGAAAATAGTATGTTTTAAAGATGGGCTCTAAACTCACTAACCAGCTATGTGATCTTATTTAACTTGCCTATGCCTCAGTCGTCCCATCTATAAAATGAGACCAGTAATGGTGGTTAACTCCCATGGTTGCAAGAGTTAAATGTGCTAATTTATGTAGAACCATTGGACTAGTTCCCGACGTAAGTAAATGCTCGATAAATGTTAGCAGTTAGTATCATGAAACAATTACACAGAGTATTATAATGCCAGTGCTGGATCAGGAAGGAAGAAAGGTGATATAAGAGGTTCTGGGTTGTGTTAAAACAACAGCCTGGGTAGAGCAGGGAGTTAAACTACTCATTTTCAGAAAGAATCTACATTCTTGCAGTTGTTAAGATTAAATATAAGACTGTAAAAGGAAGCATTTCCTATTTTATTTCTCAAGTTAAAGAGTATACACCAGAGACTGTGTGCTTCACCCAACCACCGTCACTGCGGGAGGGGACATTCAAGGAGGAAGCACTTGGTCCTTCCAGCAGGGGCATCTCAGGGGGAAGCTTCTGAGATCACAGTGATGGTGTTGAAGGAGCTCTTCCCAGCACACCTGCTGCTCCCTCGCTCTCACCTTGGGCACCCGCGCCTGGGAGCACGTCCTCTTTTGTCTACAGGAGATTGGGAACACAGCATGGTTACTAATCCTTTTATTCCAATTTTCTCAACAATGATGTGTGGTTAAGTTTTTCTAAAACCTGTACTGCTTGTTACTCTACAAGAACAGACAGGATAAAAGAAATGGGGGAAAGTCCTCAGGTAAAAAGCAAAAGGCTGAAGATTTCCAAGGTTAAATATTCCTCTGGTTGCTATGAAATTTTACTTCCTAGCTTGCAGCTGACTGAGGGGTGAAAATGAGAAGGAGACACCTGAGAAATGCATAATGAGTGTTTTGTTTCTGGCAGTCACGGCATTCATATAGTTAGAAAATTCAAGAGGTCAAGAAAATATAGACAGCAGTCTTGAGAAGAAAATGAATAGGGGAGAGGTAATCTTCGCAATTTGAGGTAACTCAGTCACTGTCCGAGTCTCCTTCCTCCGCTCCTCCCCTTCTCCCGGACTGTTTCCCTCAAGGGGCTTATCCACCTTCCTGGCATCTGGGGAAGTCTTCTGGGCTGTCTTGTTTCCCTGTGGGCATCTACACTTTTGTGGCTCATCATCTGTTCTCTTAGGCACAAGCCATACATGGCAAGTTCCCCAGAAATTCAGTCTTTCCCCCTCGGGATCTAGTCCCAACCATGGGGCTCTTTTTGGGACTTGCTATTCTGAGTCGGCAACCTCCTCCAGGTCCCGACTGGTTAATCTGCAGCCTCAGCTTGGCGTCCGTTTGCCTGGAACACAGTTTCCCCTTCGGAGCTTTGCTGACTTTCAGTCCTCAGCTGCCTTTAGTGCCTCTCGGGGCTTCTTGGCAGCCCCAGGAACTGAGGTGGGGGAGTGGTGTGTATCTCGGAACTAGCCGGGGTTCAGGGGGTGGCTACCCTTCCAAGGGTATGTGGAGCCTGCCTCTTTCCAAAGATGGTGGCAAGCAGGGCACAGCTCTGACTCCGGTCTCAGTTTCCCAAGCTCCTGACGAATTTCTACTATTCATCCCCATGGTGTTTACCAAGGGAGCAGGCAGGGACGGTGTGTGCCCCCTGGCCTTTGTGAAATGGTTACTCACTGCACAACATCTAAGGGAACCCTTTTCACATCAGAGACAACATTGATTTGTATGTGGATTATGACAGCTTTCTGGAAATTAAAAGTCCTATGTCCCAAGGGACAAGCACTTTTTTCTAACTTACACAAAGACACCACCTGGGACAAAGTGGTGGTCCAAGTGCCCGGGCCAATGTGGAAACCCTCCTCCTCTTTCCAAGCTCCTTTTCCCGGCCCATAATCTCCGCTTTGTGTGGTAGCAAATTGGCTCTTAAATCAGCGCACACCCTTTCCCATTCTTTTGCTTAATGTTACACCTTGAGTCTCAGCCTCGCTCTTGGTATTCAAGCTTGAAATCCACTCCCACCAACCCCTTCCCTCCTAACATTCTTTCTCACAAATGCCTGGCTTTTAAAATGAAAAGTCAGAGCTTTCAAAGCTCTAATTTGGAATTCAAAGCTAAAGATTTGAATATGTTCATGCTGAATCTCATGATGGATAAAGGAGAAACATTTCTTGGTGATGAAAGCTGGAGGACCAGTGGGTTGAGGGGAGAAAAGGAAACCATGGTTCTTAGCATTTGCTGAGCTCACAGAGACAGGAGAGAAGGACTGAGAGAGACACTGTCCCATGATAATGGATAATGACAAGGTGCCAGTGGCTGGTTGGGATGGCAGGAGGGGGGGTCCTCTGTGCTGTGTCTCACAAGAGTTCAATCAGAACGGGATAGATTTGGACCAAGGATGGAGAGCCACCACAGTGATCCCATCTCAGTTCAAGTCCCGTTTCCACCCGTCAGGCTTGAGACACGATCCCCGGCTTCTGTATGAGAGACATGGCCCTAAGGAGTGGAACTCTTTCAGAGCACAGGTGTGAGCAGTGTGAGACGTAGGGAAGAGCCACGAACAGAAACAGATGGAGGTTGTTAGAGCTTCTGAGGCTCGATAAGGGGCATGTCAGATGTGCACACAGGGTGGAACAGGCAGCAGGCTACTCGTGACCCACGATTCCTTCTTGCCTATCAGAAACCACATTGCCAGGCATGTCTTTCTCGAGGTGAGGATGGTGTGGGATAATCACCTCCCTATGGGACCTCTGCACGCGTGCCCAGCTTGAGCACTGCTCAGCTTGCCGCCTTGGTTTGTGAAAAGTGTGATCCTGCTTCTAGATTTCTGTTTGCCCTGCTTTGTTCCTACCCGAGCAACCACCAGCTGCACGGCTGAGCCGCATTCCTGCCCTCACACACCAGCCTGGGAGGGGAGTGAAGTTTGCGAGCCTCATTATTACCTGTAATTCCAGAGAACTACAAAACCCTGCTGTGCTGCCACTAGGTCGGCTGTATGGTTATACCAGTCTTTTTAAGAATGTAAGATTTTAAAAAAAGAAAGGTGTGAAACAGAAGACAACATATAATACTTTAACTATTGTTTCTGCAATTTTTATTCTATAATTTATGGGAACAAGCTGTTAGTATGTTTTTTTAAAGAGTAGCTAGAAGGTCAAGGTTAACCTTCCTCCTACCCTATTTAGGAATGCCCAGTGTATAATGAATCATTGCAAGTTCAACTTCCATATATTGTTGTCATCTGAGGTCATGTCCGCCGAGTCCCTTGTTGGTGATGTCCTCTTGTGGACTTGATGTTTATTATCCTGGTAAATGTGTTGGCTTGCTTGCATGGGGAGGAGAGAAGGGAGGAGGACTGTGTATGGAGTGCCTAACATGCGTGAGATGCTGTGCTAGGTGCTTAACATTTGTTATTGCATATATTATCCCCAATAGTATTGTAAAGTGTGTGTAACTTTGCCCATGTGACAGGTGAGGAAAAGGATGCTCTGGGAACTTACACAACTAGATCAAGGTCATATGGCTAGTAAGCAGGATTTGAATCCAGGACTGTCTGACTCCAAAGTCTGGGATCATTTGTCAAGTGCATGGCCCTGGGTGGTTCAAAGGGGCCAACCTTATTCCAGATTCTAGTATGTAGTGATGTTTTATCACAATTTTATTTATTCATTTTTTTTAAAGATTTTATTTTTCTTTAGTTGAGAGAGAATGAGAAAGAGCACAAACTGGGCGAGGGGGAGGGGCAGACGGAGA
Source organism: Lontra canadensis (assembly GCF_010015895.1). Taxonomy (NCBI): domain Eukaryota; kingdom Metazoa; phylum Chordata; class Mammalia; order Carnivora; family Mustelidae; genus Lontra; species Lontra canadensis. Next base: position 17,287,160 of record NW_022630996.1, read on the forward strand.
AGCATATTCCTTCCCACACCCCACTTCCCAGGACCCTGAGATCATGACCTGAGATAAAGGCAGAAGCTTAACTGACTGAGCCACCCAGGAGTCCCTTCACTAATATTTCTTACATGGTAGAAATATATTTTGTTTCTTTAGTGCAACATTTGTAATGATTCTCCCACAATTCACCTCTCAGTCTGTCAATTTGTATCACCAACAAATGGTCAGCTTTGAAACATTACATCTTAAAGGACACACATATTTATTTGCTCAGGAAACAAATGCTATCCACTTAAATGAACTTTGATAATATCTTTTTTACACAGATTAATAGTGATTTATTGTTTGGTAAAAAATTATCACAAAACAAATGAATTTTGATAATAACTTTGATAGCATTTATGTGTCATCCATGTAAATGAACTTTCATAGTATCTTTTACTGTAACGTGGATAATGTCACTTATAAGGGGCTGTGCCTTCAGAGAGATTTGTTAAGGCAAATGGAGAATTTTAAGTTATTTTTGTGCATGACCTATAAATTTTATTTATTTGTTCATTCATTCTTTCATTCATCCAGTTAGTTATTTTGTTTTCAAAGGCAATCGTGGTCTGGAGTATGGGCCGGGAGTATAGCATAATTTTCAGTTAAATAAGCAAGCAAAATATTAGAGCTTTTCTTATCAAGTGGCTACTATCACCGCTTTAAGCACTTTTGTCTCCAAAGCCAGAGACGTCTAGAGGTTGGATTACTGCGATCTAGATCCTGGTTCTTCCACTTCCTCTATGACTTTGAGTGAGTTATGCAACCATTCTGTGCCTCAGTTTCCCAAATAAAAAGGGTGACTTCAATTCATGGTGTGTAAATTAACCGTGTTAATCTAGTTAAAGCCTGGAGAAGAATGCTGGTGCCTAGCTGGTACTCGGTAAGTGTTAGCTGTTGTTAAGAACTGGAGGAAGGGGGCGCCTGGGTGGCTCAGTGGGTTAAAGCCTCTGCCTTAGGCTCAGGTCATGATCCCAGGGTGCTGGGATCGAGCCCTGCATCGGGCTTTCTGCTCAGGAGCCTGCTTCCCCCTCTTCCATTCCCCCTGCTTGTAATCCCTCTCTCTCTGTGTCTCTTGCTGTCAAATAAAATCTTAAAAAAAAAAAAGAACTGGAGGAAGAATTCATCGTTCTGGGACTTTTTTGAAACTTCTTTGAACTTACAGTCCGAACTTATATTCTCAGCCTACAATAGACCAGAGATCGGGTCATATGGTGATTCTCATACCTACTGTTATTTGACCACCACTTGGGTGCTTTGGGAGTGTGTTTTTCCTTAGCTCGATTATCAGGGAGAAGGGCAACAAGTGGTCCATGGAGAAACACCGACCCCTGGGCTCTTTGACGATGAGACTCTTATCAAATGCATTATTTAGACAAAGTGAAACAGTGTTGACTATGGACAGAGCAGTGTGCTGCCAGGTGGCTCTTAAAACAAGGTGTCAGGTTAACATTCTCCTCACCTTTCAGTGTCTTTTTGAGTTGATTTTGTATATAATGTCTAGGTTTCTCAAGCACTCATTGGAGGACTGGAGAAAAGCGTGTGTTCCATATTCCCAGAAGCAGAAATCTCCTAAAAATGATTTTTTAAAAAGATTTTATTTATTTAACAGAGAGAGAGATCACAAGTAGGCAGAGAAGCAGACAGAGAGAGAGGGGGAAGCAGGCTCCCCGCTAAGCAGAGAGCCCGATCCCAGGACCCTGAGATCATGACCTGAGCCGAAGGCAGAGGCTTAACCCACTGAGCCACCCAGGTGCCCCAAATATGATTTTTAACAAAGGAAATTATTGTATGTTGAAGGCACTGAGTGACCAACATGCTTCTTAAGGCACATGCTGGTGAGGGAAAAGTCCCATTTTCTGACAAGAAGGGCAACAGTGACATAGCTTTCCACAGAGCAGTAGGATACCCACAATAACCATTTCATTAAAAAATAAATACTTACATTGCCTGTTGCATAGTTTAAATAAGAACATATGGCTATAGTCCATCTTGAACATACTGCTAGTAACTAATTTTAACATTATTATTCATGTCTTTTTTTTTTTTCTTGTAACAGAAGGAAAAGTTTCTTCTCTTTAGGTTTCGTAAATGTGAAGACCTGGAGCAGGTCAGAGTCCCCAGAAAGACTTCTTGGCGTTTCCCGCACTCATACTCTGTCTTGAATAGCAAAACCCCAGAACGTGCAGGGTTCCCTCTTCAGCTGCCTACTAATAAAGAGCAAGAATTAAAAAAAAAAAAAAAAAAGGGTTTCTGGGTGGTTCAGTCAGTTAAGCCTTAGCCTTCTGCTTAGGTTATGATCCCTGGGTCCTGGGATTGAGTCCTGCATTGCGCTCCCTGCTCAGTGGGGAGTCTACTTCCCCCTCTCTTTCCCCCATTTGTGCTCTCTCTCTCTCCCTCTCTCAAAGAAATAAATAAGAATCTTAAAAAAAAACCCTGCAAACTCATGGTTCTTGGTCTTCTTGTCCATATGCATGGCAGTGGTTCTACATTGATAGGTCCTAAATTTGTAGTGTTCTGGATAGAAACCTCACCACTCTCCATTCCTTACAAAAATAAAAGGGGATGTTGTGAAATTTTTCTGAAAGCCTCTCAGAATAGAGGATAGAGCTGATAACTGTAGGGATGTGCTAAACTTTTTTTTTTTTTGTACTGTTAAATTTGAAATGTGGTATTGATGGATCTCCTGTTCTTTCTTCCATATTAGCAAGTAAATTATTTGCTATCTTGGTTTATCAGTGATTATACCTCAAATTGTATCTCTATAATAGAGAGAGTTCATCCAATAGTATAGTCTTCTAAGATTGTTAACTAGATAAGTCTTATGGTTCAGTTCAATCTAGAAAGCATTTATCCATTATCTATAAGATGTTATGGGGTAGGGGATAAGAGAACAGGGTATATCCTTGCCTTCCAGAAGTTCATAGTGTGGTAGGCAAGTGAAATATGAAACTCCTAAAATAATTCTGATACGTGGAAAGTTTTGATAAATGCCATAACAGGGGCAAAAAATTATAATGGAAAAATGATTATATGATACATAGTAAAAACAAATGTACCAAATTAATTTAAGATGTTATAATCTCAAAATTGTAAAGCTAGAAGGATGTTTAGAAATCATTTAGTTTAAATCCCTCTTGTACATGGTGAGTCTAGAATATCTTGTCATACCAAACAGTAAGATGGCTCTTAAAGACTACTCTGGTAATGTCAAAAAGACTCAGGAGTCATGACTTCAAGAAGACTCCATTGACCAAAGATGGGACAATATGAGGTTTATTAAGGATAAGAAACTCGGTGAATTGAAACTCAGATAATATGTTTAAATTAATGAGTTTGCAGTGATATAACATTATTGATAATATTCAGAAGATGATGGGGAACTAATTAATTATCTTAGAACTTTTTTTAAAGGGAAAGACCCATTTCTTACACAAACTGTATCAGTGGTTACACTGGGTAACTAAATAGTAGATGAGTTAAGCATCTGTTTATAAAAATATCCTAGCTAACAAATGAAGATAAAATATAGAAGTGGAATATCATCATTTGACTACTCCAAATGAATGAATGGATTTGGCAAGGAGTGTCAGTGGCCGTTAACATCACGAAAGGTGAGATGACATGACCAAATACAGACTTACCAAAGTGACTGAGCCTGAGTTGAATCAAGTATTTGGATCCAGCTGCCATATGCAGGACACACAGAGGACAGAAGCACATGTTGAACTGTGCCACGAATGTGCAGCCAACAATACTCAGATTGTGGGAAATCAGGCCAAATGGTATGAATCTTCCATCGGATAAAATGTGAGGGGGAAAAAAAATCAGAGGGGAAAAATCTGTAGGTTAAAAGAGATGTAAATGACATTTAAAAATTTTGAAACTGGGCAAGACTAAATTATTGAGTCATAAAAACCCAAAGATAAATATAAGGTAGTGATAACTAAGGGAAGATAAAGTTCCTTTTGGAGGGAAGGAGGTGGCGGTGTTGGGGTTGGGCATGTGGATGAGCTAATGGAGTGGTTGGTAAAGGGTGATTTCTTGATATAGGTAGTTACAAGAGTGTTTATAATATTCATTAAGCAATGCATTTATGTGTGGTTTTCAGTATCTGTTTTTTTTTTACAGTAAAAATGTTAAAGAAAAGTCTAAAAAGCCTAAAGATTAAGCCAGCCCATCAATCTCAGAGTGTTACTTTTCTCCCTAAATTTCATTTTGTCTAATCCTCGACATCTCAGCTCACATATAAGCGAAGCTAATAAATAGGGTGATCACGCACCTAGTTTGCCGGGGACAAGTCCTGCATTTGTCCGTAGTCTGGAGTAATTATTAATAGTGTTGCTTTTCTTTCTCAGAAGTGTCTGTTTGGACAGTAAATTATATGGTCGCCCTACCGATAAATAACACTATCTCTTTTCTGTCTGGGTTCAGACTACTGAGAATAGTCCAGGAATCAGACTGATAGAAAGCAAAATGTCAGCTTCATAACTGGTAAAGCTGTTGGAGAATATAGCTCTAGGTCTTGCTAATGTCTCTGTCTGGGATTAGGCAGGTTTACCACCTAGCCACAGGCAACCAGAGCAAGCTTGCTGCCACTGTTCTTCCCTCCCACCCCCCAAGGGGGCCTGCCCACATCTTGGGACAGCAGAAGAACTGAGAAGGGCTGATAGAGTTGCTCTGATGGTGCTTCCTGTAGTTCTTTGGTCTTTTGCTTTTTGCCTTTCATTGACTTGAACACTTTTGAAGAGTATTGACTTGTTATTCTGTAGACTGTAACTCAAATGGCATTTTTCTGATTTTTCCTTGTGATTAAATTGAGATTATGCATTTTTGCCAAGAATACCACATGGATACATGATTTTGTATCCTTTTCAATGCATCATATTCAGAGGCACAGAGTATTAATTTGTCCCATTACTAGTGATGTTACCTTTAATCACTTATTGGAGGAAGTCTGGCATGTTTCACCAAAAAGTTACTCTTATTCCCATTGTAAGTGATACAAATCATATGGAAGGGTAGATACTTTAAGACTCTGTAATTACCCTATCTCTTATAAAATTTCACCTACAAATTTTATTACTTGTCAATGATTCTTGTCGGAGACAATTATTACTGTGGTGTTTGCCAACTAGATTTTCTATTTTCATGATTCCTTCCCTCAGTATTTGTTAGTTGAAAATCTATTGTACGGAAGAGATTTCTCCTCATTTAATTTATTTCACTATGAACTCTGGACTTTTATTTCAGTCCATGGATTATAACCCAATACTCTCCTTTTTTGTCATTGTTTCTCAGATTATCTCAGATCTAATAGGAGCCCCTTCGAGTTGGCTACTGTGTCCTTTTAACATATTTGAAGTTGTTCCTATTTGAGACTGAAATCCTAAAAATATTCACTTGAGTCCTGAAAATCTACAATTCCAGAGACTTCTGGGGGCTCATTCCTGCCCCTTTGGACGTTGGTTCTGGGTCTAAGACAACTTCTGGGAAGAGTAGGCTATGCCAGATGTGAAACTCAGGTGAGTTTTATTTATTTATTTATTTATTTATTTATTTGTTTGTTTGTTTATGGAGTGTGAGCAGGGGGAGGGGCAGTTGGGAGAGGGAGAGAGAGAATCTCCTCAAGCAGATTCTCTGCTGGGCATGGAGCCCAGGGTGGAACCTGGGGTAGAGCCAAACGTGGACCTCCACCTGGGGCTCCTCGAGGGTCTTGGTGTCAGCTCAATCTCACAATCCTGAGATCCTGACCTAAGTCGAAATCAGGAGTCAGTCCCTTAATAGACTGAGCCACCCAGGTGCCCCAGGTGAGTTCCTCTTCCTAACCAGTCATTTCATCTACCATAGAGTTCTCATCATTTCATAAGTATATAGATCTTTCCTGGCCCCTTTCAGTGCCTCTGTAATGGTGCAAAGTGGCACAGGCACAGGGTCCTTCCTTTGGTGCACTTTCCATGGCCGGCCTGGCTGTGTGTGTCCCAACATAGCTTCTTTGCATGATAACAAGAGAATGAAGCTTATAGCTTCTGCTACTTCTTTGCCTACAAGTTTTTCCTAAAAACTTTATTTTGTGCTTACTTCATATAGTGTCCATGCCCTCTCCATGTCAACTGATCCCCTAAAGCAACCTTATCATTTAGATCTATTCATGTAATAAAAGTTGCCCCATGATGAAATTAATTATTATAAATACCTTACTAGACGTAAGCTGTGGAAGTTTTTACATTACATGTGACATTTTATATGGATTTACAGTGTTTCTACATTTTAATGGCATAAAAATGAACTACTGCTCAAACATAATATTATCAAAGAGTGAAAAATAGATGAAAGTGACAGTAAGCCAACACTTAATCCAAGCACAATGTACAATAAAAAATTACCCTGTCCAAAACAAGTTTTGGGTAACTCTAAAACTTAGGTTATTTTAAGCATGGGCTATTAAGAAGCAGATATCAGTATAAGATTAACTGTTTTTATGACAAATTGTTTTATTCAATTTAATGGTTTTTAATTTTTCACTGTTTATATAATGGGACTTCACTTTTTTAAAAAAGAATTTTTTAAGAATTGAGAAGTAAAGATTACTTACGATATACTTATAGTCTTATAAGGATACTCATATTTTGTAAGGACTTGCTTTAAGTTTTTACACAGTGATGAGCTGGGTGACCTTAGACAAGTTTCCAAACTTTCATGAGGCTTATGGAAAATGGCAATGTTTGTAGGACCAAATTGGGTAATATTCACAAATAGCTTCGTACAGTAAGTAGACCATAATGAACCCTCTGTAAGTGTGAGCTATTACCATTATCTGAAGCCAAACAATTGGGCAGTCATTTAATTATACATTTAATATCAGCCTGAGACTGTTGGAATGAAAGTGATGCCAATGAAAATGATCAATAGTTTAGCGGTTTTACAGAAACATGGGACAGTCTCCATTTCCATACATAAATGAATCTGTGATTTTAAAAGCTCCCTGCCTGGGGCATTCTCAAGGATCCTGCCTCTCATCTATCATAATTAACTCAGTTGTAACCACTGAGCTGAGGCTGTGGATTCATTAGTGTCTGAAAAGCTGATATTGAAGCACATTATGGGAAGAACATTGTATTGAGGTAGAGTAAAACTGTTGAGAAAAAGGTGTTCTCTTCTCTCACCCAAAGTTTGACCACTTGAAGTTCAAATGTATGTGTGTTGATTTAAAATGCCTCGTGGTGTCATTTGGGTGTTTCTTAAAAAGGCTTTTGAAGATTTGACTTTAATCTGTAACTTTAGAGCCTGTGGAGCCAAACAGATGTTTTCGAGGACTCAGGGTGAGTAATGTCCTCATGTAGCGTGGGTCATAACTCACCAAACACTGCTCTAGAGGCCTGGAAGGGACCATAGATCTCTGAGTATGCCCTGGGGATGTACTTTAATGCCAGAAGATCTGGTTCAGTAATCAAAAACATATTAAGAGCTTAAAATGAAAATCCCAGTGGGAAATCCATGCTTTAAATACATTTCTAGGGGATCCTCCTTAAATTGGCTAACCATTAGTTCTCAAGATGTTGATGCTATTCATGCTCAGGACAAAGCTCTTGTGGGAACAGAATTATTAATAGTTTTTTTTTTAAGATTTTATTCATTTATTTGACAGACAGAGATCACAAGTAGGCAGAGAGTCAGGGAGAAAGAGAGGAGGAAGCAAGCTCCCTGCTGAGCAGAAAGCCTGATGCAGGGCTCGATCCCAGGACCCTGAGACCATGACCTGAGCCAAAGGCAGAGGCCCTAACCCACTGAGCCATCCAGGTGCCCCAGAATTATTACTAGTTTTAATCTTTCAGTAAATCCATTAGCATCTTTGTTCTAACAGTCATGATAGCAGCAGAGTCTTGGTGGTGTGGGTTGTTTTCATGTTGTTTCATATGGCTACAGAGCACCTGTTTTGGTGTGTTTTTTCACTTTTTCATGAATTGTCTCTAGTAGTTAGTTTGGTGGGATATTGCCTTGGCTAGTTTAACTGCTCTCCGGAGTCTCAGGAATATTTGAAGCATGGAATAAGCATGGCCAGTTTAGCCTCCTTGTTATTTTTCTTCCCCATGAAATGATCAGACTAGCAGAACAGTGAAAAGAAATGCTAACTTTTTAGCTTGCCATTTTTCCATCGTATATACTTGATCACTGGGTGCAGGGTTATTATCTTAGAGGAGAGAAAAGTGCAGAAGACAAATTCTTGACTTTGAATTTCCAGTAGTGCAATACATTTTTGATATCTACAGCAGAGTGAAGGATTTAAATTGCAGAAGTCCAGGTTTTTGAAAGAGAAAAGGTATTTTGAGAACCAGAAGGCTAAGAGACTGAAGGATTCAGAGCACAAAGCTCAAAAAAGAGACAACAGATTTGGAAAGGTAGCATGAGGGTAGCAGCTAGTTCTCCTCCTAAAAGGCTGGGTGGGGGTTGCTGATATGTTTCTAGGAGCAGGGATGCCCTATGTCAGCTTCTATCATGGACTAACAGCAATAACAGTACCCAACACATCGAGGACTTACTATGTGCCAAGCCTAATTCTATGTGCATTTCTTTTAAATTCGTTTACTCTTCTCATCAACTGTATGAGATAGATACCATTTTTCAGATGAAAAAACTGAGGCACAGAGTGGTCAGCTGATAGACCCAAAGTGACAGTGTCAGAGCCAGTGTTTGTATGCAGTAGTCTGGCTCTGGGGTTCTAGTTTAGCAGTGATCAATCCCTGGGTGAAGATATTAGACAGCTCAGTTTGGTTTGGAGGGTTGCCAGTGAAGGGAAGACCTGTGCCTCACTTCCTGGGAGAAGCCTGCAAATGCAGCAGACCTCACACAAACACACTGAAGCAGCAGCAAAGCCCAGACAGCAGCTGGGCCAGGCAAGGTGAGAAAGGTTCTGATAGTTTGGAGTCTCCAAAGCCCAGAGAAGAGCCCACAATCACTTTCAGTGTCCCTGAGAAGGTTATGGACATGGGTGAGAGAGGTTGGTGATGAGGGTTCAGTGTAAGCGAAAGCAGCTTGGGAAAGCTGGGGGCTATAATGCACGCTGGCACAAGGGAAGGGTATGCTGTGGAAATAGAGGCCAATCACCAGAGACCAGCAGGTGGCAGTGTCCTCAGCGGATGCGGCGGGGCTGGTAGGGTGAAGGGGGAACGGGGAGGGTTCTCCCTCCCCAACCTTTGCCACACACAGACCCACAGAACTACACTTCTATTTCAAGAGAATGAAAGGGAAGTGGTGAAGCCCTGAATCTGTCTGATTTTATCCATGAAATGACTGAAGAATTAATAATTTGAATTAAATTAGGAAGATTAACTTTCCTGCCACAGAGAAGACTGGGAGCTTGAGATAGAAGCTCAGTTCAGTTATAGGAAAAATAAAGTCTACATTTTCGCACCCCTGATTGTTGGCTGGTAGAAACTGTATTCAGTACAATTCTACTGAAATCATATAAATTCAGCACAAGAAGGCACCGTATGAACTTTCTGTCACGTTTTCAAATAGAAAGTGCTCGGCGTTGGGTCTGGTTTGATGAGATGGACTCTCGGTCCCTAGCTTCACATTTCTTGTGCAGACACAACTCCTTGAAAAGCAATTTCCACTCAATTGTATTTGCTTTTCTACAGGCCGGAAGCAGTTAAGGGAAATGAAGGACATCTCAATGCCAATGTTATATGGGTTACTGATACCAAATTATTTCTGTATTAGGAACACTGTGGTCCATATTGTGGCAGTAAAAGTACTTTGCACCTGGCTACAGTTGAGGCTAATGTGTCAGTTTATAGACCTTGTAGTCCCTGGAGTGCCTTGTAAATCTGTGAGTTGTTCCCAAGTGTTCTATTTTACATTTGGATTCCTGGGAGAGCTGGAAAATCAAATGAATAAGCACACACACATGCAAAGAGGTACCTGGTTAATTATGCATCACAGGAACTAGACATGCTCCATTTCTTTTTCCTGTTTCTTTTATAAAGTGTTTTTTTTTTTTTTGGTCAAATTTTTGTCAGAGAAACAAAACGGGTTCTATTTTCTAAATAGAGGTGAACAAAAATACTTCAGTAAGAATTTATTGTCCTTGGAAAGAAGTTTAAATGACCAAAGTGGGGCTGGGCTGGGCTCCGAGGCAAAGAACAAGCAGATTCTTACTGCAGTCAATTAATATTTAGTGAGAATCATCAATGCAAAGAACTCTGTTCTGGATTTAACAGATACTTATGTCTTGGTTTTGTTCCTAGTAGATAATCGCATTTGAAGTCCTTTCTGTCGACAAGCCCCTCTTTGAACTTACACGCATGGTCCTTCGTGAAATCAGCCTGTTGCCCAGAAGCCAGGAGAGGCTCTGAGTTGTTAAAGATGCTGTGCTTCAATTTTCTCCTCGTTGCTAAGATGGAGATAATATCTGCCACAGACATGTATCGCAAAGATGTTCGAGTAATTTGTGAGCCATTACCTGAAAAGTACTTTAAGTATCTGAGGAGAAAAGAATCATAACATGTAGACCAGCATTACGTGCACCTTGCCGACTAGGAGAGATTTTACCAGCTCTCAGGTCTCCCCAGGAACGGGACAGGAAGTCATGCTTCTCAGGTCTCTGGACACACCCTGCATTTCTCCCCATCTCACCCTACTCCATGGAGCTGCAGGACCCAGGAGTGCCGGCCATTCCACCTGTGACATGATCTGTTTCAGTTCTCATGTCTGTCAATTTAGAAAATGTAATTCACAGGATTGCCATATGGAGTAAGCAACCAGGACGCCTGCAAAGCCTTTTGCAAATGAAAAGTGCTCTGTGTGAGTGAAAAATAATACTCAAGCACATGCATTTTCAATGCAGAGATATGAGTATTTGTCTGTTCCACCCTTTATTTGCAGGAAATGAGTTTGTTGGTTGAACTAAAGCCGGCACAGCTTTTGAGACGACAGCTGTGAGCTACTTAAAAACATATGCTGCTTCACATTGTGTCTGCTTGACACCGCCAGATTGAAGATTTAAAATCCGTTTCAAAGAATTTCCAAGGTATTACATATTTTGAAGCCTTTTTCATTAAGTATATACTTTTTTGGGAATTATAATTGACAGACATTATATTAGTTTTAGGTGTACAACATGATGATTCGACATTTGTATACATTGTGGAATGATCACCACAATAAGTCTAGTTACCATCTGTCACTACACAGAGCTACACACTTTTTTTTTAAAGGACATATTTATTAATAGTCTATTTTGCCAAGCCATCTCTATGATGTGCCTGCTGTGGAAAATCCTGCCAGAAGAACAGTGTTTCTAGTGGGTGACCAGAATTTCCCTGGACATGTAAGGAAGGCTTCAGTCTACAGCTGGGACCACTGTAATCCCAGACTAGCAACAGGCCCCCGGAAGTAGCACAAATCTGAACGTTGTTAGTTTGGTAGGCCATGGCTCATTTTTAATCCCTTTATGGTGTTGTAAACACAATTATTATTTCCATACATTGTCTACATTCTGGAGAGTTAGTCAATGCCTGAGTGTTATGGTTGCCTTGAAAATCCCAAAGAGCAGACCATCATTGATAAAGAGCAGATACAGACCAGTGTTTATTTCTTTGTGTGCTTTCCAAATTCCCTTCAAGTAAACCCCAGTGTCACTGAGGAAGATATTTTTATTCCCTAAGTCTGAATTAGGAACGTGGCTTACATATCATCGGAGCTCCAGATGAGTAATTTTTTGGGTTACATATAGATGGAGGTTTCCTGACAGCAGACTCTGGGGAGCCAAAGTCCTCCCTGGAGGTTCCAGACCATTCCTGCCAGGGTTGTCCTTGTTGGACGGCCACATCCCCGAACCTAGAGAGGAGGTACTCACCAGTCAGTCACAGTAATATGAAGTCAGCAAGGAATGAAGGGAATGAAATAGTGAGTGAGGAGGCAGAGGGGCAGGTAAACGGGGGTGCCAAAGTGGACATCAAAGTGTGATCGAATGTGAGGATGGGAGAAGACCCTGGAGACTCGGTGCTGACATTGGGAAGAGGTGCGGGTACAGGGTAGGATTGGTTCAGTGAAAGGAATAGATATCGAACACATTAGAAACATGGTCAGTGGTGGGAGAGGGAAATGGAAAGAGGAATAGGGCATAGGGACAAAATTCCAAAGGAAAATAAATTGAGACCCTTCTTGGAGCCAAGGAAAATGATGTATCATGAACTGTGGAGTACAACTAATTCAATCCTTGGCCTCTGTAAGTTGAACAAGGACAGACAAAAGATCCTTGAGAAGGTGGGATTCTGACCCTTGGATTCCTTGTATATGCATTATTCCCCATGAACGGGGATTTGACTTCTGGATTCTGCTGCACCAGATCTCTCTGGAACTCTTCCACCATTATCTGGCCTTTCCCCCTCAAAGCATGGAGGGGAGGAATGAGAGACAGAGGGAGAATAGATTCCTCACCCTTTGCTCCTTCCTCTTTTTAATCTTTCTCCCCTCCAACTACCCCTGCCACTGTCTCTCCCAAGGAGAAAACAGAAATTCTATGCATAATGCATGTGAGTGCATGAAAGCAGGCACTGGGGGTACAAAGGCAGATTTGACTGTATTCAATATTGGAGGCTCCACTAGATAGGAATATTACTGAAATTAATTGGCACATAGATGGACAGTTGCTGGATTCCACCATGCTTCTCTCGTGAATCTTGTGACCTTCTGTGTGAAGATGGGCCTGCCTGTGCCCCTCACTTTGGTCCCCTTAAAATTTTGAGGCTGAGGGAAACCATGCTGGTAGATTGAGTCATCTCCTCATCAGACACAAGAACAGAAGCTCTGTGTCTCTTCTTTGCAGGCCCAGGCCTTGAGTGACAGGGAGAATCTCTGAGATTCTCACACCGTCCAGGGCAGCCCAACAGGCAGCTCCTGAATTTGGGCTCTCGAGACAATAGAGTGGATATTCGGCCTCTGTGTCTTTGGCAGCACCTTACCCAGAGGCTGGTGGCCGCCACTGTGTCCAAGATCCCTTGGTGAGATCTGATAGGCCCAGTGAATGTTTCAGAGAGTACGCTGGAACTACTTTAATAAACTTTTCCAGCATCAAAGAAATGCTCATTACCAGGAAGTCAATAGGCTAATTATTCTTAGCCATTTATAGAAAGGGCAGATATGTACTTGAAAACATTTTGTCAGTTACTGCATTTAATGGTAAGAAAACAACATTTCTTTTAAAAATACCTTACCCTTTTCATGGTCTTTCCCTGAAAAAAAGAGAAAAACTGTATGGCTAAGATGAACAGCCACATCTTCTGTAGAAATTTATAGTTGGCAAAGCATTTTCCAATATACCATCTTGTTTGGTCTTTACAATGGCCCTGCTTGATGGTAGGGAACAGGGTTGCTGGGGCCTTTGTCCAGGATCATGCAGCCAGCAGGGAGCAGAGCAGGATCATCAGGTTTCAAATCTTATTTTGTGGTTCTTTGGGGCATCTTAAACTTGGAATGAACTTGATCAAGGTGAATGTCAAGTCCTCCGCTCTTCCTAGGCTTCTTAAGCTGCTACATGCACAAATTATAGCAGTTTGAGCTCCGTTCATTTCTTTGGGAAGCTCCCAAACATTTTTCTCTCTCGTTCTCTCTCCTCCTCTCTCTCTTTTTGTAAGACTTTTGAGAGATTTTTATAGTTTTGTTTTTGAGTTATCTGGCAGTGAAGAGCTTGTTTAAAGGTTGGCTGTGATGTCTTAGCAAGCATAGTGAACATACTCAGGAATCCCTGTAAGTGAGAAAAATCTATCCTACGAGTTGTTTTTGGATGTAATAAAAGATTTGAAGTCCACTGGATTCCATCATTAACAGAACCTATGTATGCTATGTATGGTAGCATTTATATGCTTGCTTATATTTATATAGCAACGTTAAGCTTTTATTTTGCAGTTTCCTTCCACATCTTTGTGGGAATGACATATTTTCATAGGTCTTCAAGAAACACATTTTTAGTTTTCTCCTCTTTAAATTGGATATAATAATAGCATCTTACTTATAGAGTTGTGATGAAGATTAAATCAATTTCAGTTAACAAGCTTAAAGCTCTCAGAATACTACCTAGCACATGATAATAATGATTAGCAATTATTATTATTATTATTCCCAGTAGACAAAAGAGCTTTCATTACATACCTCATCCTAGAACATAGTCGTAGGGAGCCATTAATTCAACAATTTGAATCCTTGTATAATCATGACTCGTAGTTTATGCTGAATATCCAAATAATTTTGGAACATAGCTCTTTACATGATACGGCTTAAGAGAAGAGACAGTATAAGGTAGTTGCAGTCAAATACAGAAAGGCTATTAATGGGAATATTTTAATGAGAGGCAAAAATCCGTTCCTTGCAGTTGAATAAGATGATTATGAGCAGGGATGTCCTGTTTCAAAAGTTGGCTTTGAGTTCACTCTTTCTGTGATCTTGAGTAAGTTATTTGAGCCCAGGAAGCACCCACTGCTTTCACCCACAAAATGAAGTGTGTACATTGAGGGTCAGGGAGGAATGAGATGGTGTCATAATGCTTAGCCCAGTGTTTGGCACAGAGTAATGGTCAAAATGTTGGCTGTTAGAATTATGATTGTGGGCTCAGAGCAAGAGCCCAAACAGCAACAATATTCACTTATTGTCTTTATACCTCTCATATGCCAGTGTTTTGCAACCCTTAAAATCCTTGCCCATGTTTGATTAAAAAAAATTACATTCTTTGTCTTCCTTTTTTTTGAGATTCTTTTAAAAATTTTTTTATTTTTATTTTTTAAAGATTTTATTTATTTATTTGACACAGATTGAGAGAGAGAGAGATCACAAGGAGGCAGAGAGGCAGGCAGAGAGTGGGGAAGCAGGCTCCCTGCTGAGCAGAGAACCCTATGCAGTGGGACTATATCCCAGAACCCTGAGATCATGACCTGAGCTGAAGGCAGAGACTTAACCCACTGAGCCACCCAGATGCCCTTTTTTGAGATTCTAATACCCACCTCAGGTGAACCTCCATTGAGAATCAGTGTATATTCTGCATATTTTTTCCAGCCAAGCAAATGTTGTCAAGGTTGGTTTGCTTTCTATAGTTTCTATTATGAAAAAAAATGTATAGACATACATATGTTTATATATATGAAATACATATAGGCAGTTTCTGCACTATAAAAATATAATATTTAATAAATTATAAAAATCCTTGAGTCACATTCTCTGACTTCTCTAACCACTTTGAAACATAGTCTATCTGCACTAGAAGACAAAGGACAAATTTAGTTTGTGATATTGTGATAGATAGTAAGAAATATATATTTGTCCTTCATCCCCATTCTAGCACAGAGCTTCTAAAAGGCTTGGAATTTTCTAAGTAATGATAGCCATAAAGGTGTCTTTTGTTATGTTAATGAGGTGACTTTGGGACCCTCACCTAAGGATGAGGGCTGGTGGCCTGTGGAACCAATATTATTATTAGAGGATTGGAACTTTTAGTCCCATCCCTAGACCCCCTGGGTGGGGGAGAAGGGCTGGAGATTTAGTTCCATTGCCAATGGTGAATGATTTAATCACTCGTGTCTATGTAATGAAGCCTCCATAAAACTCCAACAGGCTGGGGTGTGGAGATTTCCTGGCTGGTGAAAACATGGAAAATAGGGGAGAGTGGCACTCTCGGAGAGAACATGGAAGTTTTGTGCTCTTGCCGCACACCGTGCCCCATACCTTCTTCCATCTGGCTGTTCCTGAATTACATCCTTTTATAATAAACCACTGATCTATTAAGTAAAAATGTTTCTCTGAGTTTTGTGAGGGAAGGGGTTGAACCCAGGGAAGGAGTTGTGGGTACCTCTGATTCATAGCCAGTCAGTCACAAACACAGGTAACTACCTAGATTTCCAGCTGGCTTCTGAACAGGATGGGAGGTGGGCAGTTTTGTAGGACTAAGCCCTTAATTTATGCAATCTGATGCTGTCTCTGAGTTGCTAGTGTCAGAGTTGAGTTAAACTGTAGGACAGCCTACTAGTGTTTGATATGTGTGTGTAGAAAACTCCCTTCTCTACATTTAAATGGGGGTCCTAGAATACTTTTTAGTGTTTAATTCAGTTTTCCACAGGTTGGGAAAAAGCCGAAGTTCTCCAAGGCAATTTACGAGTTGTCTATGAAAAAAAAAAATCATATTTTAATGCATAACTAATGGTGTCAAAAATCTCTTGTTTGAACATTTTTGTCAAAAGTTATCTATTTTCCTTTTAAGAGAAATATACCTGCCCTTCATAATTAATTTAATTTCTATTAAGTATATTTCCTCTTTCATCATGTAATAGTTTTCTACTTCAGCCTTAACTTCTTTTGTTTAAATGTGAAATTTGTGAGTCAAATATGGCAAATGATATAAAAAGCAAAATTATCTTTAATTCATTACTCTTCAGTTTTATTCATTTCCATAATAGGTTTCATGGTGGGAAAGTATTGACTTTAAGTCAGTTGATTTAGAAACTTTTGTAAGAACTGAAAATCTGAAAATGGGGATAAAAGAAACAGGTAGAGAGAGCTGTACTGGGTAGAAATTGGTCTACCACACTCAGGAGAAGGACAGGACAAGCAAAAGTGCTCTGGAAAGGAGGAAAAGGTAAGTCATGTCTTCATGCAGTTGTGAGGGTGGAAATACAGGAATGTTGGTATTAGAGGCTCAAAAAGCATAATTAGATCTCAAAAACATAGACATGGAGATTTTTAACCCATGTCAGTAATTCCGGAAAATAATCAATCAAAAGTTAAAAGAGGCTAATTGGTTTCAAGAAGCCCTCTCTGCTTAAAAGGCATTTTTGCACTGATGTTAAATATAAAAATACCCCACAGCTCTACATAGATATGTTTCCGAAACTCTTTTTAATATATACTAGACCATAGAAAGATTATCTGCTCATGAACTCATCTACAGATTTTACATTTATTGGCTTTGGCAACAAATAGTTTCCTGAAAAATGAGCTGCAAAATACATTTTTATAAACAAAATTTATTTTTTAATACTAGAGGGGCTTTCAATTTAAAAGAAGTCAAATTATTATTCTTTGATTTGGTAACTCTGTAAGTTCAACTACACTACGTTTTAAAAATAGGCAAAACACAAAGCAAAGTTACAAGAGCTCTGGGGAGAGAGGGTTAGAACAGAGGTCGTCTAAAATGGTCATAAATGGGCAGGGAAGGTAAGGGCAGACTAATTGGTTGGCAAATGCCCAATATCTCTAAAGGATTCACAGGAAACTGGAAACATAAGTTACTTTTGGGAGAACAGGATGGGTGAGGAATTAAGGATAAAGAAGATTTTTTCATTGTAAATCCTTTTATTTTATTAAAAATTTTAAAAAGATCTTATTTATTTGAGAGAGTATGTGAGAGAAAGCATGAGCAGGGCAGGGCAGGGGGCAAAGGGAGAGGGGTAGCAGATTACCCCCTGAACAAGGAGCCCGAGTTGGGTCTCAGGACCCTGGGTTCATGACCTGGGCTGAAGGCAGAGGCTTAACCCACTGAGCCACTCAGGCAGCCCCTTTTTCTTGTTTATTTAGCAACTTATCACAGGTTAGGCACTGCTCTAAGTGCTTTATATGTTAATTCATTTTATCCTCTTAACAATCTTATTGCTAGTCCCATTTCACTGACAATGAAATTGAGTCATAGAGAGCTTAAGCAACTTGCTTTTGATCACACAGCTGGAGGGTGGGGCGGTGCACAGAGCACAGATTTGGGTTTCAAACTCAGGCTGGCTGGCTCCAGAGTCCATGGTCTTATTGACAATATTGGCAAAGGAATACATTTAAACTTCTATATTTTCTACCTCAACTGATTTCCATGCAATTTGAATCGTGATGTAAACACGGTTAGAAAAATAATTTAATAATAGAGAGTACCGGCACTGAGATTATATATAATTAGAAGGGAGATGAAGAAGGAACTTTATTAGCTTGTATGTTCAATCAGAAGATTTGACTCAGCTTAGTTCAATTTTCCAGATGAATCAAAAAAAGGGAAATTAACACATTTTATTGCACTCATCTCTTATTAGGGAAACACGTTAACATAGTACAGTTTGGTTAAGAAGGTTTAATAGTTAAAGGACCCATGAAGTTCATCATACAAGTGTGATAGAACAGCAAACAAAGGTTCCCCATTCAATGGCCTGGCATTTGTCTATTCCATGGGACAATTTTTACCTTATTGCACCATTACATTTTATTCAGGCAATATTAGCAAGCCCAGTGGCCTGTTAAGAAAAATTAACTTTCAATAAAAAATATCAGGAATGAAGTGAAATATGGGAAATTAATATCCTTGCTGCTAGGATCCCTAAAATGTACCACAAAGTTCTAGTAGTATAATTTCTTTGAAGTACGTCGTGTTCCATGTGGAAAAATAAGATGGAAAGAATACCCTTTTGCCCTTGCTCACCATGAGACTTATTATGTGGTTCCTCTTAAATGCTTTCCCATTTCCTCATGCACAGATCTAACATCATATCATTTCTCATTTAACTATGCAGAATTGAGAAAATGCATAATTTATAAAATCTTTCACTAGAATGTCAAGTGGTCTGAGCTGTGTGTTTCTAGAGGTGAATTTTCATTTCTTGCATCAGTATAATGTCCTATGACTAGAGGTCTAGGGCTACTACTTTTTCTTCAGACCCTGCTCCACATCCAGGAACACAGTTTTTGCACCTAAAATGTCAGCAGGGCTGGTGGTAGCATTTGGGTATGAGTTTGAGCGCATGTGTGCACACACTCATTCACACACACAGACACACACACACACACAAACAAACACACTGATCTCCAGAGATCATATCTGGAGATGGTTACGCAAATGTAATGGGGCCTTTTGGCAAATTTCGTCCTGTCTTAAAGCTCTGTCGTAAAGAATAATCACTATAAACCCAAGCAGAATCTCCTGCTGAAAAGGATTCATCTATGAACAATTTTTTTGGACCTAAGACCGTATCTTAGACTGTCTAGTTGAAGCACATTGTTTCTACTGCTAGATGAGGAATCATGATGCTCACATCACTCCTCTGTTCAAAATCTTACGACTGTTCTCCATTTCACCCAGAATAGAAGCCAAGTCCTCGAGGTGGCTGACAAGGGATCCCCTCTTATAAGATCCCCATCTTATAGTCTTTGCTCCACTCGTTGCCTGCCTGGAAGGTTCTCCTGGCTTACTCCCTGGCTTCCACCCCAATCAGTTCAAATCCTTTTTTCTCAAAGAAGCCTACTTCGACTCACTTCCCCATGCCTGCTGTCCTGATCCCATGTACCCTGGCTTTTTTCTGTTCTATTTGACACGTTTATGCTATGATATAATTCATTTATTTATTTCATTTAGTTTACCATTTAGCTCCTTTTTCTAAAATTGCAAACTCGTTGAGGACAGGGATTTTTTTTTTTTTTCCATTGATGAATCTCAAGGGCCTAGGAGTGCCAGGTGCCCCGCTGTTGTTGAGTAAATATTGTTGAGTGCGTGATTGAATTAACTGAACATCTATATCACAGAAACAATCCCAAGTACTACGATTCCCATTTTCTAGACAGGAAGACGAGAGCTCAAAGTGATTAAGTGACTCGTCCGAAATAAAAAGAGTTACCAAAGAGCCGGTGACGGGATCATGATGGGTCTGCCGAAACCACCAAAGCCAGTGTGCTTTCTTCAGCACCAGCTTCACAGCCTTTGTAACAGAATTATAGTTGTTCAAAACAGACTTATGGTTTGTCATGACAGGACAGAGGCGATTCCACACAGACTGAGAGAAATTAGTGGGTTTTGTGATTCTAGGATGGAATGCGACCTTTGATGCAGTTTTGAGGTCTTGAGGGGCTGTGACTGAGGGTCAGAGAGAGGGGATGATTCCAGAAAGCTGCATTATAACATTCTTGAGTTTGCATATGAAATAAACTAATTTAGAGAAGAAGGGAGACAGGTTAAGTAGATATAGTCGAAAAAGGATCTGAAGCTAGCAATATAGTGATCAGGTTAGTTTTTATTTTTAGGGTCTTGTTCACCCAACATGTGTTAGAAATTTTGTGGGGTGTATATGAAAAATACAGATTCCTAGGCTCCACTCCTAAAGCACTGGTTTAGAAGATCTCTAGACCCAGAAATTTGCATTCTCATCACTCTCATTTTCTGTGGTTTTGAAGCAGGTGACCCAGAGATCACAGCCAGAAATTTGTCTCTAAGGCTTGTAAGCAGAAAAAAAAAAGTTAACTTGAGACACTTATTGAGTCCCTAAAATATTCAGTTTTTCAATTTTAATCTTTCTTTAAAAAAATGAAGGAGTCTGTCGTATTAAGACATTCAAACTGGCTTAACTGCTCCCTTAAGGAGCTTCTGCCATTTGGCTGGTTAGTGATTGGAACCTACTGACAGGGGTGGTGATTGAAATGCATTGTTCTGGGGTGCAACATGCCTTCTGAAAATATTTGTTGACTTGAAATGCAAGTGCTCTGTAATCTCTATTGAAGAGCTCTTTAGAAATAAAATGTAACAATTAATTCTCACTATTATAGTTAAGTTGAAATGTTAATGTCTTTAAGATTTTTTTTTTAATTTATTTGACACACACATACAGAGGGAGAGAGCAAACACAAACGGGGGGGCGGGGGCAGCTGGCAGGGGAGAAGCAGGCTCCCTGCTGAGCAAGGAGCCTGAAGTAGGGCTTGATCCCAGGACCTGTGATCAGGACCTGAGCCGAAGGCATCGGCTTACCTGATTGAGCCACCCAAGTGGCCTGAAATGTTAGTGTCTTAAGCATCTGTATCTCTAGGCTGCTCTCCAAGTTCTACAACTTTTAAATACCCTAGAGCTGTAGGATATTGAATCAGTGTCTTTCACTATATAGAACGTTTTTCCTTTTTCTTGAAATCTCTTTGTTGTCACCATGTAGTTGGGAGAATTTCTTCAATGAAGACATGATTAAAACTGAGCCTAATCAATGAGTTTGTTAATGGTGTTCTCCTAGTTACAGTTAAATTCTGGTCAAAGCTCCACACATGCAATCTCCTTGAAGACAAGGGTATGGCTGGCTGCCTGTCTCAGGTAGAACCTCACGGATTTCAGTTTTGGAATTGTATTACTCTAGCCCAGAGTGAGATCTTCACTGTAAAGTCATGAAATTGAATTTGTCACTTCATGAAGTTTAAGTGGTCTTGGGGTTGATTAAATCAAACCCGATTCTTACGATGTTTTATTAACAAATAGAAATCCCAGTTTACCAGATTGCAGTGGAAGGGCCATCGATCCTAGCTGGTTGAATGAGTAGTCCATTCATGGATGGACTTGGTTATCTTGGTGAGCATAGAGTTAGAGGGAGGAAATAGGGTGCTGCTAAAATGACATTTCACTTAGGTTAATATTCATTGCTATGTTAGCTTTCTGTACAGATACAGAAATTTGTCTAAGAATTGTCAAAAGTTTTTGTCGTCATTTTCTTGGAATTTTATTTTTTAAAGATTTTATTTATTTATTGACAGGGAGAGAGAGATCACAAGTAGTCAGAGAGGCAGGCAGAGGAGGAAGGGGAAGCAGGCTCCCTGCTGAGCAGAGAGCCCCATGTGGGGCTCCATCCCAGGACACTGAGATCATGACCTGAGCTGAAGGCAGAGGCTTAACCACTGAGCCACCTAGGCACCCTGGAATTTTCAAATATTACTAATTGGCTTGAGCTTGGAATTTTTCCCTCTTCTGTTTTAGAAAAGTATTGACCATTTTGAAGGCATATTTTTAGTATTGGTATAGGATATCCAAGTGTAGTCTCCTTCAAACAGAAAAAGAACCATTGCATTTCTCTTTTTTTTTTTTAAATTGGAAGAAAACTGTACAATGGCTTTTCATATCCCTATAATTTGAAAACAACTGAATTTTTCAAAACAGTATATTTCCTCATATTTCCTGGTACAGAGAACATATAATATAGGTACTTAATAAGTATTATTGAATGAGTGATCAAATACTTATTTTGGCCACTGAAAAAGGAGTATATGAATTATATTACTTCTCACTCCTTTGGTAGCACTGGATGAAAATAATGACTCTCACAGATGAGAAGCCAGACATCAAAGTGGCTGATTGTATTGTAGAGCCTGAAAACCAGGCAGAACCCTAGGTATTCTAGTTCCTAAATCACTAATGTTTCCCTAATGATGTGTCATGAAGATCTTTGATCCTTTTGGTAAAGAGAAAATAATGACTCTCATGCAAATATAAAATGAACATTTACCAAAGATTTTATTTAACTCATTAATGAGGGAACCAGTAAGATGTTAAAATTGGTTGAAAGAACATTTGAGTAGCTAGGCATTTGTAGGCAAAACTAAGATAAGATTAAGGGATTATATATAGAAGTGCTTCATATCCAACAGAGCCATAAACCATAACCTGTCTGGTTACCTATTCTACCAAACAAACATCTACAAGTTAACCTGTTTCTCTGCGGAGTCGTAAACTGGCCTAGACAATAAAAAGCCAAGCCCAGACTTTTACTGAAAGGGTTCCCGGTAATCTCTTTTTGCCTCTTGCCAAGTTTCAGGTAATTTTCTGATGCCCGGGTGTACCAAGGGTTTCTTGGTACTGTCTTACTGCCCATGCTGCTTCTTGCACTGATACTTTCTTCTTTTTCTTCTCCCTTTTCTGTATCCAATATGTATATTTCTTTGTAATTGATCCTCTGTTTAAGTTTTCTCTTGGGTGAAAGTAAATTGTGGCATTTATCTGTGACTCCCCTTCTCATCCATTGATACTCTTCTTTTTTCTTTCTTTCATCCCTCCAACTATCCATCCACTCATCCTCCTATTCATTTTATTTTTATTAATCAATTCTCCTCACATGTATTCAGCAAGCATCTGTTGAACTCCGGCAATAGATAAGGCATGCATCAGGAGCTAAGTATAAGTCCTTCAGATAGCATATCTATGTCTTTTCTGAATTCAAGTTCATAAACTAGTTGGTGAGACAAGCCATCCATTAAAATTATTTCACAAGAGTTATTTTGTTTGGCAAGACTAAAACAACAATATTTTAATCAAACATTTTTTCAAATGGCTACCTGTTCATCCACGAATCTAGCACTCTCCTGTAGGAACTTTCATCAATAGAAAATTATCACTCTGAAAGCAGTGCTCTAATGAAGACAGAGTTTGATTGGAAAGTATTAAATTTTGTCCATGGAACTATATATCAATTAAATTCAGGAAAAAGAGAGCTTCTTATGTCCTGGAAACTGGATGGGCATTGGGCATATATCTTCACAGAACTCTGCTAAAATGCAAGAAGCAGCATGGGCAGTAAGACAGTGGTGATGGCAAGAAACCCTTGGTACACCCGGGCGTCAGAAAATTACCTGAATCTTGGCAAGAGGCAAAAAGAGATTACCGGGAACCCTTTCAGTAAAGGTCTGGGCTTGGCTTTTTATTGTCTAGGCCAGTTTACGACTCTGCAGAGAAACAGGTTAACTTGTAGATGTTGTTTGGTAGAATAGGTAACCAGACAGGTTATGGTTTATGGCTCTGTTGGATATGAACCACTTCTGTATATAACCCCTTAATCTTATCTTAGTTTTGCCTACAAATGCCTAGCTACTCAAATGTTGCATTGTGCTATCTGCGAATAGTGAATTTTACTTTGGATGTCTTTTATTTCTTTATGTTATCTGATTGCTGTGGCTCTCCCACTTGATTGTGGTGAATGATTTTTTAAATGTATTGTTGGGGTGTGCCTGGGTAGCTCAGTGGGTTAAAGCCTCTGTCTTCGGCTGGGGTCATGATCCCAGGGTCTTGAGATCGAGGCCTGCATCGCATCAGGCTCTCTGCTCAGCAAGGAGCCTGCTTCCTCCTTTCTCTGCCTGCTTCTCTGCCTGCTTGTGATCTCCCTCTGTCAAATAAATAAATAAAATCTTAAAAAAATTTAAAAAATGTATTGTTGGATTTGGTTTGCTAATATTTTGTTGAGAAATTTCAGTCCTTCTTGAGAATGTGTGGGAGGGTTGATGGAATAAGTGTGGAGAGAAGAGGATTGGTTAGTTATAGGCTGGTTGGTTGGTTGGTTGGTTGGTTGAGGAGAGAGAGAAAAGAATAGAAGTGAGAGAAGGACATTGCAGAAATTCCACCATAACTTGCCATAGCTCTCTGGGTCCTGGTTGGGAAAGGAAGTACAGCAGATAGAGGAAACAAGTTCTAGAAATGCAGAGGGTCTCGTCGTCTTAATATAAATTGGCACTAACCCAAACATGTCAAAGAGGTTGCAAAATAAATCACTTAGGAGACATCATTGAGAAGCTAGGTAGCTTAATTGTAGTTAAGGACAAAATCTAGGAAATCATATTTTCTTGTCTAGCTAATTAACATATGGCTGCTTTCAGCCTCGGCTTATTTGGTTTGATATAGCTTAGTGATTTGAGTTGTTCTCATTAATGAAGAAGTAGACTGCATGTATTAAGCATTTAGAGTTTCCATTATTGTCCTTCTGTTAAAATGTTCCTAATTTTGCTCCTGGGGGAGAGTATGTCGGGGACTGGGAGGAGGAAGGCTGGGAACTAAAGTGAGGTTAGTTTAGGAAGATGAGCTTTGGCAATCTTTGCCAGTTTGTTGGCATTGCCAAGAATTAATCCTATTCTCAGGGAGGAGTGTGGTTTGTTATAGGCTCCATGCTTTTTATTCATGTATCTTGAAAATAAGATTGACTATAGGAAGCTGTGGCTAAGATAATGCTGTGCTCAAGAGTAATACTTAGTAAATGCTTTTGGGAAATGCAAATGACCTGCAATATTCACTTTATTTGAATAAATATTCAGTATTCACTTCTTCATTTGAATATATTTGTGATTAAGACTTTGGGTCAGGTAAATTTAAATATCCAGTAAACAACAGAGTGTCATTTAGTAGAAAACCTATTACCTTAATTTGAAAAGAACATTGCATGGACTAATTTATGAATGCAGAGAAAGAAATCATATATATACACATATATATGTATATGTATATATATGTGTATATATACCCCCCAAATATATATATCTAAAAATGTAAACTTAAACATGCCTTGTACGAGTTCTGGGGTGATGAGCAAAGGACTGGGCCAGGGTCAGCAGGCCAGTCTTCTACTCCTGTCTCTTCGTCTAACTCACCAGCTGACTTTGGGCAAGTCCTTGCCCTGCCCTGGGCAACAGTTTCCTCACTGTGGTTAGAACGGCTTTGACAAGATAACCTAAGCAGCTTTTTCTATCTTGGTGATTCTAGGTTTGGCTGAAATTTGAGTACTTTAGAAACAATGCTCCTGTGTTTTGGGTGACTTTAATACTATCCCTTCATACTGAAGCATTCTTCTGGATTCCCTTCTAGTCTTATTTCCCACTTTCTCTCCTCTTTTTATTTTCTAACCCCTTTGTTTCTTCTCAGAGTGCAGGTGAGAGTGGTTGTCTCAAGGAGACTCAAATTTGGGAGAGACTCAAATTTGGAGAGACTCAGATTTCTTCCCCCGACTCTTATGTACTTTTAAAAAAGAAAATCTTAGACCTTATATGCATAATTTTAGCTTCAGAAGTGAATGTGTGAGAGTGTATTTTCTTGAAAACAGTTCCTCAGAAGGAGCAACAGTGGCAAAATGGCTGGTCTTGTCAGATGGTAAGATGGCCACCTATCTTACCACCTATATATACTGCTGGTTGCACACAGCACCAGCCTCAAGACATACTAGTCTGTTTCCTGGGGAGTTTACAAAAATCCTCACCTGATTAATTTGGACATCAGCACAGTGAATTGTCTAAATGTCTTTATGGTGGGACACTGAAGGTGCCTGAAACGTTTCCTGACTAGAGGGGATGTTTTGGCTTCGCGTGGTCTGGGGAAGGGTGAAGTCCTTCTTCACTTGTGGTGGCTGGAGTACCATTAGTGACATTCAGGTATCTCTAGGAGTTTTCCTAGTCAAGGCACTGCTGTGACATAGTGCTTCTTAAGCTGTGACAGGGACAGGATCGCACTTCAGAGTTTAGCTGCTGGAGCCCTACACATGCTGCTAAAACAGTATCAGAATTGAGGTGAAAAGCTTAATTTTAGGCTTTTGAGAGCCTGGCTTTCTTTTTTCTTCAAATTCTGAGATCAAATTGTTTCTCATTATCTTTTTTTTAATTGTTGTCAATAAAACTCTTTACTGTCAATTATTAGGATGTAACAATATATTTGCAATATAGATTACTGAAACCAGTTTAACATAAGTCTCTCTTTGTACTGATTTTGTATTGTAAGATATTTTCAATCCATAGGTTACATGCAAAGATTTTAAATTTAGTTCAGATTTGATGGTCATGCCAATGTCCAGTTGGGAACCTTAGACTTAAACAAAATGAGCCTTTCATTAGGGAAGAATTTACTGACAAGTGTGTTATGTCATAGCCAAGCACAACATATAGAGATTCAACCCAACTATAACAGTTTGACATAGGGACATGAACATTTTTTTCCTATCAAGGGTCAGAAAAGGGGAAAAAAGCCTATTGAAGGTTATGTAAATTAAAAATAGTTAAATTAAAACAGGGATTTTATTTCACTTTATTTTATTTTTTTAAAGATTTTATTTATTTATTTGACAGACAGAGATCAAAAGTGGGCAGAGAGGCAGGCAGAGAGGGAGAGAGGAAGAAGCAGACTCGCCGAGCAGAGAGCTCGATGCGGGACTTGATCCCAGGACCCTGAGACCATGACCTGAGCTGAAGGCAGAGGCTTTAACCCACTGAGCCACCCAGGTGCCCCAAAACAGGGATTTTAAACAAATAACCATCTCTTAAGGTTTTTAACTTAGAGTAGGGAAGAGGAAATTCTATTCAGGAAGTAATAATATATAATAGATATCTTTTGTTTTGTAATTAGGTCACATAAAGGACTGAAAGAGAGAGGAAAAGAAAGATGGGAAGAAAGAAATGTGAAGAGAGAAAGGGTAGAATTAGGAGGTGAAGGTAGGGAAGGCTGGAGAAGGAAAGGAGAGAAAAATGAGAGGCCCTCCAGGGATGAAGATTTTCCATGGGCCCATCTGAATACCCCTCCCTGCTCTCAACAGCCCTTAACATGTCCTTGGGAAAAGATTACCCTTTCCCCATCTCCTGTTTAAGTTCTCATTTTTCGTATCCCCTTAAGGGGACCGGTCCCTGCTCACCAGCTATTATTCTGGCCATAGTTCCCTCTCTTGCTCTTCCCAACCCCACTCCACTGGTCTCACTGTTCCCCTTTGCTGTTGGGCAGCCCTCCTGGTCTATAGCCCCTAGTGTTCCCACCAGCCTGCATTCCTACCTTTGCCACCACTCGCTTTCCCACTCAAACAACTGCATCCAGAACTTGCCCCTGGAAATGCTCCTGGATTCTGCTTTTCTCTCTCAGAAGAGTGAACTGGGAATTCCTCCCTCATTTCTAATTTAAGGCAATAAAACCCCAGATGGCTA
This sequence comes from Lontra canadensis, assembly GCF_010015895.1. Classification (NCBI taxonomy): domain Eukaryota; kingdom Metazoa; phylum Chordata; class Mammalia; order Carnivora; family Mustelidae; genus Lontra; species Lontra canadensis. The sequence goes on from NW_022630996.1 coordinate 17,314,655, forward strand.
GAGTCTTTCCCAGAGCCTCCTTTTCCCTCCTCTCTCTCCTTCTTCTTTGGTTCCTTTTCTGCTTGCTTTCCTGCCTCCCTCTTCTCAACTTGCAATGGGGGGGAAAAAAAGGATTAAGAAGTGCAATAATTTTGCTAGAAGATGATCATGTTTTTCACTCTTCTTCCCTCCAATGAAGTTACCACTAAGTATCCAAAAATGGAAGAAATGTGAAGGAAGGAAGAAAAAGAGAAAAAAAGAAATAATTTTGCTTCACTACAGGCAGGACCTATATTAGATGCCCTGTGACCATCCAGAAATAAAACAATAAAATTAAAACAGTTAAAAGGCAATGGAATCCCAGCCAACTGTTTTTTCTCTACCTCACAAACTTATTTTTTCCCCATTAAATGCAACAATATAGTAACGCTGTCAGTTGCAAAGTTTAAGAATTTATAAATGGTAGATGCTGTTCCTTGCTTAACAATGGCTCTGAGTGCTTGATGGAGCCACAGGCAGGCACATTCAGGGCTCCACAAGCTTCACTGTGATGAGATGTTCAAAGCAGCAATTCCTGTAGTAGGCAGACTTCTAAGATGGCTCCTGAAGATTCCTGCTTCCTAGAGTTTGTGCCTTTGTGTAATCACCCCCTTTCCTTTGAGTGGGGGTTGAATCACCTGCTGACTCATTTCTAGTGAATAGAAGAATAATGGCAAATGTGAGGGGATGTCACCTCCAAGATTAGGTTACAGAAGACTGTAACTTCCATCTCGCTAGCACCCTCCTGATTTCTTTCTCACTTGCATACTCTGATGAACTAGTTGCCACGTTGTCAGCTGCTTGATTGAGAAGTTCATGTGGCAAAGAATTAGGGGCAGACTCTGGCCAATAGCCAGCAAGGAACCGAAGCTCTCAGTCCAACATCTCACAAGGAACTAAAGCCTGCCAACAACCATTGAGTAAGCTTGGAAGCAGATCCTGTCCCAGTCAAGTCTTGAGATGGCTAATGTCTCAGCCAACACTTTGATTGCGGTCTTGGGAGGGAGCCCGAGCTGGAGACCTATGTAAGCCAGGCTTGGATTGTTGACCAATAGAAACTGTGAGATAATAAATGTGTGCTGTTTAAAGCTGCTAAGTTTTGGGGTAATTTGTTATACGATTGTAGATACCTACTATGCTGTCTTGTAAGTTAACTTTTTTTTTAAGCTGGGTTCCTTTGGTATCTCAGTATATCTGGGTGAGTTTCATGATTTGCTTACCATAAGCCATATTTTTGTCCCTAGAAAATAATATTTTAGTAAGATTCTTTTGGACTATGGGAAAGAAAAAGCTGTGTTTTCCGTAAGCTCTGGAACATACTCTTTTGTTCTCTACCCTTCCTTCCTAGACCAGCTTGGTCCTCTCTTCTCAAAACTTTCTCAAACTCACAGAACACCCTAATCTGACCTATATCATTTAGCTGTTGAATGTTGTACATTTTCTCTGTATTATTAGTTATCTGTTAGGCATATCTCTTATTTTATGATGTAGTGGCTATGACTTCATTTAGTTCCCTGGGCAAGTGGGTAATCATGTGTTACTTGATTATTAGCCTTGGAAAGAATCAAATGGTGTATCTGGACTCTTTATTGAGTTCACGCTCATCTGCATACTTTTGTCTGGTTATTACTTCCTAGTCAGTTGATGATAAGTAGCAAAACAAGCCAAAATATCCCATCCCTGGAATTCTCATGAAACTAATGCTCATTTCCGACCTCAACTTATCACAAGAAGTCTCTTACAAATTTAAAGCATATGAAATGCAATATAAGCTGTTTCTTGGACAATAGCAATGAGTAGCTAGTATTTATGTTCTGTTTGCCAAACATTGTTTTAAGTGTTTTTCTTATAAGAACACAGGTTTCTGAGAGTCAGATTAAAAATTTCATGAATAATTAGAGTAAGGTTTAGATAGTTTTTAAACCTACCAAACTGAAATGTAAGACTCAAAGTCACATTAGGGATTGAGTTACATCTAGCAATTTTTACAAAGTGATTTAAAAATATGATCTCCATTAAGCTTTCTCTAGTGTCATCTTTTAGCCTTGGAGGGAGCTAAGGTGGGTGCCTGATGGATGGTGGTCGAGGACTGGGAGGTAGAGGTGGCGCAGGTGGTGAGATGGAGGAGAAAGAGGCAGTGGGGTGTTGCTGGGGGTGGTGGCAGCCACAGTGGTGGTGGTATTTCTCTTAATTTTTTCCAAGGTTAATAGTCCAGGAACTCATGATTTCTTACTATCTGTGCTAGGACCCAAGTGAAGTCACTACTATACCATATGAGAAAACAGTCCCGTTTGTTAGAGGTGCAATAAGAGAAAAAAAAATGCATTGGGGCGCCTGGGTGGCTCAGTGGGTTAAGCCGCTGCCTTCGACTCAGGTCATGATCTCAGAGTCCTGGGATCGAGCCCCGCATCGGGCTCCTTGCTCAGTGGGGAGCCTGCTTCTCTCTCTGCCTCTGCCTGCCTCTCTGCCTGCTTGTGCTCTCTCTCTCTGTCAAATAAATAAATAAATAAAATCTTTAAAAAAAATGCATTAATATAAACCACCAACAGCTAAATTGTGCTGGTCTTGTTAGGATGTTCTAGAAGTCTGGGAAAGTTTTTGAGGAAAAATAGGACTGATCTGGTCTGAGAAGGGTGGGTGGAGAAGAAATAATGAAGGGGTTTCAGTGCTGGGAAATACAGATACCTTTCCCCAGCTAGTTCAAAAGAATATTTTTTTGATACTTGAAGGAGGTCCTCTAAGAGGAAGTGAGATGCAATTCTCTCTTGAGTAGCAGTCCGCTCAGCTTGACAATGTGTCTGGTAAGAGAGAGGGAGGAGGCAGACACTGCAATGCTGCTATCTTTTCCTTCTCTCAGGCCAGGCTATGCCAGAGGTAGGGAGGATGGGGCTTGGGAAGGACATACGTGGCCCTATGCCTCTGAGCGCACAAGCGTTGCTGAGGAAGGGCAAGTAGCTGCACTGAAGTAGTTCTTAGAGAAACAGGGATATTTTTCTCTTGTGTCTCCTAGATTAGTGAGGACCCACTACCATGTCCACTTGTTGGCTCACAATCTTGGCAGTTCCCTGGGTAAAATCTGAAACCAGTCACTGAATGCAGAGGGCAAGGAGACCTAAGAAAGAGGCAGACTGCCCCAGATTGGTTGGTGGCAGGTATAACAAGCAAGGGAACTTATGAAGATTGTCTTGGGTGACTATAAGGTTAAGTAGATCTCTGTGCCTGCCCACCAGAATATTAACAGTTTGTATAGCAGCTTTAATGGGGTTCAGTCAGGTATCCAGTCCAGATGGTCTCAACAACACATTACTCTCTCAAGGCTACGTCCTTGCAACAGCTGCTAGCATGGGAACAGTAGGTAAAATGCACATTCCAAGGACAGGAGAAAGGGTAGGGAGCCACTGATTGCCTGGGTCTAGCTCACAGGTCAACAGCAGTTGGGATCTCTCTATAACCTCCTCCAATGCCACTTTACCGGAAAAACGGTGAAGTTTTATAACAAATGAATCCTTAAAATTCAGTGATTCAATATGGTAAAAGTTTCTCACTCACCTAACAATTCCGCATGGTTGTTTCTGGTCGTCAGGCAGCATTCCTCAACTTGTTAATTTGAGGACCCAGGTGCCCTTCCAACTTGAACTGCCATTCCTAGGACCATGAAAGTCTCTATCTCCACCTGGAAGAAGGGGAAAGAGAGGAGGGTGGAAGCATTAGCTTCTCGATTTCCTCAGCCTAGAAGTGGCACACGTTGCTTCTGTTCATTCTACAGCAACTAGATAATTGACCCCAGCTAGAGCAGAAGAGGTTGGGGAAATGCAGTGTGTGTGTGTACGTTGTGTGTGTGTTAGCAGCCCCTTTCCAGTGACAACTCTACATTATTGATAGGGGCGTGGAACAGATGGCTATCTTTTCCATACCCACATACAGGTAAAAAATTGAGGTGCAGAAATGTTAAATGAGCAAGAGAATATGGTTTATCAATGGCAGAGTTAGGAATGAAACTCAGCCTCTTTTCTTAGAAAACAATGGATGGAACCTCCTCAGTTTAAAAAACGTTGTAAGAGAGAAAAAGGATCTAGACAGCATGGGCATCCCCTCCCCAGGCTCCTAATTTCTAAGGTTTGTCTCCTTAGGCTTTGCAAGTAACTTTTTATGTATTTAAACATGCTGCCTGCTGGTTGTCTGTGAGGAAGAGTGATTTCCTGAAAGCAGTGGATTTCAAAATTTTAGTGAACATCATCAGAATCACCTGGAATGTTTGCAAAACATACAGGACCCCAGGCCTTATCTCAGTGAGTCTGATTCAAACAGCTCTGGATCCGGCCCAGGAATCTGTGCTTCTGTCTGGCTCCCTGGTGAGTCTGAGGCAGGTGGCCTCAGGACCACATGTGGAGAGACATTGCCTTGATCCATGTAAGTATCGTGCAGTTTTCCTAAAAGCAGCTGTTGCAGATGTTGTCACCTGCTATCTTTTCTCAGACTTCTCAATTACACACTGCCTGCCTACTAACTGCCAGCACCTGCATTTCTTCGCCAGAGGGCTTTACTTGGCCTCTGGAGGCTGGCTGCCACCCAGGTAGTTGGCTGAAATTGCCTGAAATTCACACCATCTGTGAGCAGTTCTTACTAACAACAGATAGGAGTGGGTATATAGCTCCCTCACCCCTGGGTTGGGGCAACTCTGGTGTGTGATCTACCCAGGCTTCCAGGGTTCTCCACTGGTATTAAGCTCCATGGGCCCACAGTGGCAAGTGGCTTGATAATTAATGTACCCTTTACTGGCTCACTTCCCCACCTGACTACTGGGACTTCCCTCACCCTTTTGATAAACTACTTGCCCCTGGATCCTTGTCTCAGCTTGTGCTCCTGGGGGAACCCCAGGGAAGCCAGTTAGGGATTCATCTGCACTGTGCCATTCTTATCCTTTCAGGAAATCCCTCCCATGACTCCTACACACAGGTGTGAGCTGTGAGGCTGAGGGGTGCATCACTGTCACGTACCTCATTGGCCCAGTCAGTCCCACGTGTCTGATCTTGCTTCCAGGAGCCAGTGTTTTAATAAACTGAGCAAAACCAACAGCATACACACCACTTGCAGATGGTTTAGCAAGAAAAATATTGTCTTAGTTTCCAAAAGAAACAAATCCCATTCCCACTTTTCCCTGTCAGTTTTGCTCCATGTGGGAGTTTCACGCTGTCAATATTCCTCCTGGGTGAGTAGCCTGCAAAGGTTCCGAGTCTTAACGATTACCCCAAAGCAGGAATTGTGGCATAAATCTCCATGTGTGGAATACACATCACAGCTTGAGTTAAATGGACCCCAAACATATGGCATTGTTTTTTGCATTTTCTAACACATGGGCAGTTTCTCACATTTTAAATCAACTGAAAATGAGAAGATTATAGGCAAATCTTCCTGGAGGATTAACAACCAGGAGATATATTTGGTTTGCATAAATATTTGGGGTGGGATAGCTGATGGGGTTTGACACCTTCTGAAGATACATTTCATATGGCAGTGTGATAGTCCAAGGAGAGACCAGGTGGATGACTCTGGAATTACCTGCTGTCTGGACTGCCTGGGCTTTAGACACTCTCCTCCGACACAGGCTGCGGCAGGGGGCAAACAGAGGCATGGGGTTTCAGCTTGATGAATAGGGGTTGGACAGTCTAGTGCCTCTTTTATGTGAGTATAACTGACAGGAACCAATGACTCGTGGAGATGGTCTCTCTTCCTGTGCCCTGATGTTGCCATCCGTCTGGGTGGATTATAACCTGTGTATGAGTTTATGTCACTTGCTCTGGGGCTCCAGATAAACTCACTGAAAACACTCCAGAATACATATAATGGATCTATTGCCTATAGACTGGATTCCATGTAGGACTGGGATGATGGTCCCATTCTGAGTTTCAACAATTAAAGATGATGCAAAACCACACAGGAGAATTAAACTTTCCCCAGGTGAAGATCAGTTCTGCTCATCTCTCAGAGGGCTGCACCAAAAGAGGCAGCATTGTGCCTGCAGGACACCAGTTCTCCGCAGGTGACGATCAATAGGGAAAGGAGAAAAGCAGGCTCATTAGGCACTTCTCCCCTGAGCAGCTCACTTAGCCTTGTCAGGCCTCCAAAGGTCACGACCAGCTATGCTGTCCTCATTTCTGACATGGGCCCACCAGAATGCCAGGGTGCTGCCCTCCCTGCTTGTCCTGGAGCAACCATCTACTTACTGGGCCCACAGCTCGCCTCTAGCAGACCCTGGAGACCATCGTGTGGTCAGCAACTCCAGGGGTTCAGAATATTTTCAGATTTCCTGTGTCTGCCCCCTCCTTCACGTCTCCACTCTCCAAATGTATTAAGGCATACATAGTAAAGGGTTTAGTAAGAGACTCAGACAGCCCCGTGACCTGTGATAACTGCTAAGACCTACATCACTGGTCTGCAGTTTGGGGTGGGTGGTGGGCTGTCTACTACAGAAATCAGGCTGCTGAGTGAGAAATCAACCTTCTGAGAGAGAAGAAGTGAGCCCTGCCAGTTGGTAAGAAAGTCTCCCAAACTTCCTGCAGACACATCACTGATGAGTCCGCCCAACCCCTAATCTAATCTCTGTTATCAGGAGTTCTTCTAGCACCTTCTCTGCTCCAGGCTGGGCTGCCTGCTGGTCACTGCCTTCAAGGCTGTGCTATACATTCATAGTGGATTGAGGCTCTCTGCAGAGGAACCCGAGGACAAGGAACGCAGCCTATTTTATTTCTCCAAAGCCTCCTTCTTCCCTCCAGGTGGCTGTGATCACAAAAGGATCCCACAATCAAGCCCCCTCATGTGAAGATGGGAGAGCGAAAAGGGATGGGAATGGGAAGAGAAGGGAGTGAAAGGGGAAGAGGTCTCCCGAGCTGGAAACCTGTAGATTCTTCTAAGGGACAAAGAGGGTGGTTTTACGAAACAGCTGTCTCCTCCGTGGAAACGTCACACACCGATGCCAGTTTTGGGAAAAGCAATAACCCCCTGGAGAAGTGTGTGCGGGGTTTGGAAGCCAGGCAGCTCAGCTTTCTGGCTCTAGCACTTTGCAGCTGTGTCTCTAAGCCTCGGCTCCCTTCTTCATCCCTCTTAATTTATTACCTCCATCCCCTCGCAGAGCTGGTGTGAGAATTAAAGAAGCCTGAACAGGATAAGTAACACAGGATCACGCAAGAGACCTGTCAGCGTAGGAAGTTGAAATTCCTTGCGGAGATGCCGAATGGAGGAGGAGGAGCTGCCTCGCGCGGGGGTCTGTCCTTCCAGTCTCCGTCCCCGCTATCTCCCACCGCCCGTCGCCCTGTCCCGCGGCGTTCCCACGCCGCCCGCTGGGCGGCGGGGAGTGGCGGCCGCCGGCTCTCCGGCTCCCCGGCTCCCACGGCGGCCTGGGGTGTGGGCTGCAGTGGCGCGCGGCCGCCTCTAGATGGAACTTTCTCACCAACACAAGGCGGCGCCGGCCGCCGCTCCCCCGGCGCGGGGCGGCCGGGGGCTCCCTCTCGCGCGCGCGCCGGCAGGTGCGCGGTGCCCCGGCGATAAGTGCGGGGAGGGCCGCTGGACTGCGCACGCAGAGCCCGCGGGTTTCCTACGGCTGCAGGCGAAGGGAATCCCGAGGTTCCCCCTCAGATGCCGAGGAGCCGCGCGGCGCGGGTCCTCAGGAGTTTCCCGCCCCGCATCGGCCGCTGCTAGAATCCGCTCCATACCGCGACGGTCCCCGTGACCGCCCGCGCCCCCTCCTGCGCAGTGCCCGCAGCGGGACCGTCCTATGTCCATGCTCGAGCTCCGGGGGCTCGGTAGAAGGCGCCCCCCGAGGCCCTCGGGAGCGAGGGTGGGGGAGACAATCGCCGGAGCCGCGAGCAGGACAAATGGCCGAACAGCTGCGCCGCGTGAGGTAAACTTTGCAGGGGAACCGCGCGGCTGGCGGGCTTTACTTTGCGCACCCCCGAAGAGAAAGCGTGTGGCGACACTTGCCCTCGACCATATATTCTTCACGGTGACCCTCTCCGGAGCTGTGCTCCTGAAGGAGGAGCCCAGGCTCGCGGTCTCGACTGCCGGCTCCGCGTGGCCCTCGTGCGGCGCCTTCCCGCGCGGGTTCGGGCTCGCGGCGCAGTCGGAGCTGCTCAGCTCCCTCACAGCCATATTCTTCCTTCCCTCGGCTCGCACTTCTCCCTACCTCCCCGCCACTCCCCACCCCCCACCGAGTCTTTGGGTCCTCCCTTTTCTGTTGGGGGCGGGTGCGGGGAGGGGTGCTTTTTTTTTTTCTTTTTTTTTTTTTTTAAATCAGAACTATTGGCATTTCTGGTCCCGGCGTCGCTGCGGGCTGAAGTGATGTAGCGCGGAGGGGAATCCGTCAGCCGAGCGTCCCTCTCTCTGCCCGCGCCAGGTTGGCTCAGTGGCACCGAAATCCAGGGGCTCCCGCCCCTCGGGGTTCCTCCTCCTGCTTCCCGAGGAGACTGGTTGGCGCGAAGCGATTGGCGATCCCGGACGCGATCCCGGCCTTGGCTCCCCGCGCCGCGCCGGGTGAATGGCCGCGGGCGGAGGATCGGGAGGCGCCGGGCGCAGACCAATCGCGGCCGCCGGTGGGAGTATTTGTTATTCACATGGAAGACTCTTGGCGCCGGCCGGGCCAGCTCAGCCCCCTCAGCCCAGAGACCAGCCACAAGTGCGGCCGCGGTGCGTGCCTCGCGCGGCGGCGGCGGCGCCGCTGACATGGAGCTGCGGGCCCCCCGCGGGCTTCCTCACCGCGCCCTCTGCGGGGAGCAGGGTAAGACGCGCCGAGCAGCCGAAAGAGGAAAAGAGGAGCAAGTGCCGAACCACGGGGAAAAAGGCCCCCCGCCCCCGAATTTCCCCCAAAGGTTGTGCTTGCGGAAAAAGGAGAATCCCCCCTATTTTATTCTCCTTTCCGTTTTCTTCTCTGAAACCGTTCAGGACAGCCAGGTGCACCGTTTCTTCTCCGATCACTTTTGTGATTTGTTTTTCCTGGGCACAAGTAAATGGCCTTGCACACCAGAGTTTGGGAGAGAACTGGCGGGCGGAGGTGACGGGATCGGGGGGCGAGGGAGAGTGGGCACCAGGGGGCGAGGGGCTGGCCGGGCATTGGAGCTTGATTGGGTATCTGTTGATTTTACGTTGCAAAGAACAAGGCAGCCACCCCTCTTGTCTTCCCATGATTACATTCCAGTGAAGAGGTTCAGAAAAGAGGAAGGCTTTGGAACTCCCAAGGCTTGGAGATGTGATCCCCCAAAAGTTTAGTCGGCGAATGAGAGACTGAAGGGTGTCGGGAAGGGGGCAGGAGCGCCCAGGGTGCTCTGATGGGGCGTGCGGCGGCAGGATTTTAAAGCGCTCTCCCTTGGATTGCCTGCCCTGGGTGACCTCCTGGACCTGCCCTCGCGGAATCCGGACTTGCCCCGCCGAGATGACGAGGTACCTCCGTTCTGCAAATCTAACGGGAGGGATTTCCGAAGTTAGAGGCTTCCGGGATGAGTTGGGGTAACCCCCGCCTTCTTCAGAGCAGGGCTGGATGAATATCTAACCAGAATCTAGGGAAGACCGGAGTCGCGGGAGAAGCCTGCTGATTTGGGGGTTCTCGAGAACCCCTCCATCCCTGCACCTCTGCCCTGAGTTAGGTATTTTACGAGTTAGCCCGGCGGGGTTGGGATCCCCCCCCCCCCACCTTTGTGGCTTTTGGGAAAACACTGGAGTTCCTGTCCTGTTGGGGGTAGGGGAGAGGAGGAATGGTCAGGGATTTTGAGTTTAAAGAGCAAAGGCTGATGCGCCCGACAGCTCCTCGGAAGCACCTGAGGCCAGAGTGGCCCCAGTTTCAGGCGGACCCGCGCGGGCGTGGGCGCGCGGGGCAGCCAGGTGGGGCTGGGGCGCTCGGGGTCCCGCCGCGCTCAGAGGCTGGATCCCGGGGCTTGCGGGGGGACTGGGGCGGCGCTGGAATACCCCAGCGGCGCGGGAAAGGCAAGAGAAACCAGGTACTTCTAAGGCCCTGGGCTCTATCCAGAGCCCGGGTTCAACAGCCAAAGGAACCATGAAGGAAAAGGAAGATGCAGCCGGGAAGAGGGGAGCGGGGGCGGGGTGAGTGGCTGCCGGCTGAGATAGAGGTAAAGATAGAGATAGAGGTAGAGGTAGAGAACCCTGTGAGCCACGCGGATAGCGAGCCCATCTGCTCTGCCAAGCAGCTCGGAGATCCCTTGAGGTTCATACAGTTGGTGAAAATATAACCGAATCACCGAAAACCCCAAAACAAAACCCAAAGCAAACAAAAAACCCGTCTGTCTGACATCCTCCGTTGGTGCAAATGAAATGCAGAGGGGTGTGCAAGTCGCCCAACGGCACAAGACGGCACCCCCACGCTTCCCTGAAGAATTGTTTCCCTCGTGGTCCAAATTGCAGGGCCCGGGGCCAGAGAGGGTCTGTGCTTCCAGGATGGTGGGGGTGAAAATAGACCCAACCGCCAGCCGCAGTCACCCAAGCCCCTCAGTCCCCGAAGCTAGTCCTGCTGGGGAAGGGAATGCCCTATTTGCCATTTGAGGGTGATCCTTTCCTACAGACCTGATGACATGGGAGTCTCTCGAACACCCAGGGATAGGCTACCATCTCGGCTACTACCTCGATTGAGTACAAATCCTGCCAACTACAGAACTGGAAAACAGGGCTGGTGGTGGAGATATTGGCAAGAAATATGAAGAGTAGAAATGCATTCTGATAATAGCTTACATTTTGCTTGAAAGAAAAAAAAAACAAGGGAAAGAGCCACCAGCAGGTAGATCTTGGATAAACAGCTTATTGCACTTGACTGTAATTTCCATTTTCCGTTATGAAATTGTTTGTCAATAATTGCAAATGGCTACAGAAACCACTTTAGTTTACCTTGGTCACTTGCTTATGAATAATGTCTTGAAAAATCTCTGTAGGAGACAGAATCAGCTGTGTGAAATTCATTGCCCAGTTCTTGAAAATCTGTGGCTTGATAATTTTGAAGAGAAAAGCCTTATCCATTGCGGAAAATGAGTAAGGTTTTTAAATGCAATTTTCCCATTTTGGAGTCAACTGCAGGTTGCATCATACCTGAGATAAAGACAGCCTTCTTGCTTTTAAATCCCGGATATGGAGAGCAATAGCTCAGGAGAGGCTCTCCAGGAGAGGATTTACCCAAAATAAAGAAAAAGATGCTGAGAACACAGCTCTATATGGTTATTTAGGCTCAGTTTGTTCTATTTGGTTTGTGCTGGCTAGTTCTGTCCTACCTAATTTGCTCTCTTTGCAAATTATGAATATTTGGATAATTCTAAAAAACATCTAAACACAAAAGGAATAGATAAAAGGAAGAGTTGAGTTTCTGGAAGTGTGACAAAGTTAGGTGTGGAGAGATGTGCTCTTTTCAAACTTAGCTGAGCAGGTTGGAGCTGCTAAGGGGCTGGTTTAATTGGTGTTTATGCAGCAGACAACAGGCTGACATTCACGACAGCAACATTGTGTGCCAATCTTTGTGTAAGAGTGTTCCATTGTCTTCAGGCATGAGGCACAGTACACTGCACACGCAGATGCCAGCTCATGGTAGCAATGATGTTTTTCATTCTAAGTCTCTTTCCTAACTGTCTTCTTCCTATGGTTCGAATGCCCCACACAAAGAGGACCTTGCCTTCACTCGGGAGAGTGGAGGTGTTCTGTTTCAGTGTCTTAAAGGAAGATGCTGTACGGTTTTATGTTTTAATTGGATCCATAGCAAAGACCTGGCCACATCTCCATGCCTGTAGAATAGGCTGGCTTTTGAAGGTTCAGGAAACTATTGCTGTTCTCTTGGTAGAACCTGATTGGACATCACCAGACTCACACATGTGGTTTTCTTGCAAAGGACAGTTATTCCATGTTGTTCCAGGAGAGGATGTGAACAGGCTCAGTCAGCTGAATCACATTGTTTTTATCACAAGAATGGGTTTTCTGTATGCTAGGAATTTAGATTTGATTTCCATTTTCTTTCCTTTCATCTGTCCCTCAGTCCCTCCTCCCTCCCTCCCTCCCTCCCTCCCTCCCTTCTACCTTTCTCTCTTCCTATCTTCCTTCCATCTCTTTCCCTCCCTCCGCCCTCCCTCATTCCTTTCTTGGCTCAGAAAGATGTTTTCTTTTCTTTGCTTTTCATTTCTACTTGGTGCTTTGACAAGTTGTGATGAACTCATTCACTGACTAAGGACCTTGAGCATGATGTATTATACTAGGACCTGTCTTCTGAGTGGTAGGCATTGCTGTTGGAGTGATTAGAAGGACACTGCTGAGAGGCTACTGATTCATGATAACTCTTGGCTTTGACTTGTTACATTACTAGTTTTAACCACTATTAGAGACATTTCTTTGGTAAAGAAATTATGGATCTCTTGGAAATTGTCTTATAAATGCAGATGTTCCAGGTGGGGGATGATGCTAATGCATCTTTAAGTTTTGGTACTTGTTAATGAATTATCTCAGTCCCTAGGGAGGGCCAAGATAATGGGAGAATCAGGTCTTAAGAGCGTGACTTATAGGACACATCCCCACTGAGGGAGGGAAGAGATACAGGTCTGGGGGAGGAAGGTGCAGGTGAGCACAAGTGGGAAGATACAGGAGAGCCCAAGAAGAACATGGGGAGATTATTGAGCTTGTGTGTTGCCAATTTTATACTTTTCCAGGCAAGATTATGTCTAAAGATAGAAATCTGTTGGCTATTTGTTGGCTGACTTTTCCAATGGTAATAACCCTTTGTGGTAGAAGCTCTGTGTTATATATTGTATACAACTTAGGAAAGTTTCCTACTGTCCTCTTTTCACTGCAGAAGAATACCTTGTCACCACTTCCTTCAGAATAGCCGTTTGGATGCTCCAAGTGTCCAGGTCAGATGCTGCACTTGCGCTGACTTCCTCTGGGGTCCTTCTTTCCCATTTTCCTCCAGTCTCTTTTGATTCCTTAGACACATGAATTGTTAGGGTCTGGCCGGCTTTGAGTGTGATGGTAAAGTGGTTTTTTCAAGTCTTCTAAGCACAAAACACTAGTAAAATCTTTGAATTCCAGGACTAATTGTTAAACTAAGGGATAATTGTTAAACTAATGTATCCCTGTACATTCTTAAGCACTTGGCAATTTATAGAATACTTTTACATACATTATTATATCATTTGACTTCACAGTCTTGGGAGGTGACAGAAACCATTCCTCAGTTTAGAAACAGAGAAACTATTTCCAGGTGAAGTGACTTCCCAATGCCACATAGCAAATACTGGGTGGTGGGGGGAGGAGTGAGATTAGAATCAGGGACTTCTTGAACCCCAGGGTACCACACTCATGTGCACATTGTCTGTCATGGTCTCCTGAACCTAAGGGGCGTGGAGTGAGGGAAAGACATAGCAGTAGTCCTGCATTTGAGTTCTGGCCCAAAATTTTGGACACATTCATATGATCTTTCTGTTTTTAGTTTCCTCATCTCACAAATGGGGGCCGTCATACCAATTTTACAGGTATGTTTTGTGGAGGAAATGAGATCATGTGTGTGAGGCTCCAGGTACACTGTGGATATTCAGTAAATGTTGGTTTCACTCCCTTTCCCTCTTCTTATATGATACATACATACTGTAAGAGTGGCTTCTCATTACTTTAACTGTGGTCTTCTTATGCAATAGCTATGTTATTGGGAAAAAAGCTGCACAAATTGAATTCTACTAAATCAGATTGCATTTTAAATGCATGGGGGATTTAGCTATTTAAAGGAAACCTGTGGTGAATTCTTTTGTAATGCAAATAATCACTGTCTAATTTATCTGTTTAGTAAGTTGAGCTTCTCATGTATCAGATTTTCTTAATATGGGGTTTGCTTGTACAGAAGAGTTTTCACAACCCTCTCTCACTGATGGGAAAAAGTCACTCAGCTTGCAAACAGAGTCAGTTATTGTGTTGAGCTGGCAAAGCCTTGCTCTGGTGTTTGAGCATAATCTCATTCCCTTATTATTAAATAATAGAATCTCAGAATGGGAAGCTGGGAGATACCTTAGAGATCATATGGTCCATCTCCCTCATTTCACAGATGAGGAAATGGAAGCACACAGAGGTGAAGTGGCATGTTTAGGTCACCAGCCAGTGACTGTCAAACAAAGATCCAATTCCAGTGTTGTCAGGGGAGGGCTCTGTCTGGAGCCCATCCTCACTCTGGGACACACCCTTCCCCAAGGTTTCAGGGCCATGCCCACATGTTATAGCATAGGAGATCATAGACAAATGTGATCCGTTTCCCAAAACAACCGAAAAGAGCTGCAAATATGGGCAGTTTCAGGTGAAACTGCTAGATTTGCAATTCTGAGTTGATGACAATATTCAGCTTAACCTTTTTGTTAAAGAGCTGAATGGAAGCCAGCCTAGGGATGCTGTTTGGCCTTTTTATGAAGGAAAAAAAAATCACAGTTCTTGGCTAATTAGATTCCTCAGTGAGGATTTTACCATATCCTGTCTTAAAAGCACTTGCCAAGTGTTGGAGGAAGACCTGCTAACAGACCTGAAGGGCCCTATGTGGGATGCTGGGTTTGTTCTCATTGACATCAGGCTGGCCAGGAAACCTGGTTTGTAGCAGGAGTTTGGACAAACTGTATCTGGTATCCTCAGCCCTTCGAGGGATTTGGAAATTACCCTGCTCTAGAAAATGCCTCCAGATTGTCTTCTCCTAACTTCTCCATTATTTTTCTTCAAGAGCTAACCATTGAAGATCTACATATTTCTGAAAGATTTCAGTGGAGGGGAAGGGCCTTCATACTCACGTGTCAGCCAGTCTGTAGCACTGAGGGCTTTCTGAAGGACAGGACCTACCTTGGGGGCCTGGGGATTTTGACAGTGGTGCCATTTACTAGCTCAGGGCTTTGGGCCATACTCAACCTTTCTGGGCCTTCTTCTCTTTCTGTAAGAGCTAATGATGGGTGTATGAAAATTCATGAGCTACTGTGTTACATACTTGGGTCTTTGGTACAGAGAAAGTATGTAGAAAACAAAGAGAAACAGAATTCCGGGCCCTGGCCCTTGAGGAGCTGTCCTTACTACTGGCCTTTCAGGAAACAAGAGCCCTCTTAGGAGGTCCCAGACTCATGTTCCAGCCAGAGGCCTCCTCCCTGGGCCAGCAGGGACTTTTGGTGAAGTGGCTAATGACGTATGATGTTACTTGTACCTAACCCTGGCCAGGAGGGAGAGAACCTGTAGGGCTGCTAGGGTTAACGGTTAGGCCTCCTCACAGGTCGTGAAGCCCTTGCTGTGGACTGAGAAATAGTGTAAGGCGTCTGCTCTCCTTGGAGGCTGATTTCAAGATTGCAGACATCACACCTCCTTGAAGAAGTCCATTAGCAGGGCGAGGTTTGCACCCATTCCCAGAGAAAGGTCCATTTGAGAGAAAGACTGTTTTATTCTAAGCCAAGCACAGGACACGAAGGAGAGCTATTTAGTTCGGTTGTATGAAAAGGTAATTATTTCTTTAAAACTCATTGACTCTAAGAAGGATGAGTTTAGATTAAAGTTTACAAGAATTGCATAAGAGTAAGATTAGTCAATGTAAGATTATACAATGAAACTGAATTTATGTGGTTTTCTACAAACTTTGAAATTTATTTGTCCTTAAGATTTATTTTATTTTATTTTTTTAAAGATTTTATTTATTTATTTGATATACAGAGAACACAAGTAGGCAGAGAGACAGGCAGAGAGAGAGAGGCAGAAGTCTCCCTGCTGAGCGGAGAGCCCAATGTGGGGCTTGATCCCAGGATGCTGGGATCATGACCTGAGCCGAAGGCAGAGGCTTTAACCCACTGAGCCACCCAGGCGCCCCTTGTCCTTAAGATTTAAAAGGAAAACTAAACCTTTCAGTTGTCGAGAGTCTGATTTTTATGACGTCATATCAAATTTTGAAATAACTGCAGTATTTCAGTATTTTATAAATGGTTCTGATTTTAATTTAATTTTTGAAAAGATTTTATTTATTTATTTGTCAGAGAGAGAGAGAGTGTGAGTGAGTGCACAAGAGGGGGGCAGGCAGAGGGAGAAGCAGTTTCCCTACCAAGCAAGGAGTCCCATGTGGGACTTGATCCCAGGATCCGGGGATCATGACCTGAGCCAAAGGCAGATGCTTAATCGACTGAGACACTAATGCGTCCCCTGATTTCAATTTTAAAGTGACAAAATTCAGTAAAAACCTCACCAACTGGGCAAATATAGAAAAAATTCTGTCTTGGTGGAAAATGAGTTACAGACTAGATTAGCAATGACAGCTCTTGTTTACTGAGTACGTAGCCTGGCCCAGGTGCTGTGTTTCTGTGTGTGCTGCATGGCAGGTTCTGGGTTCTGTCGTCCCTTTACCAAAAAGAAACCCAGGCGTTGGAGAGGTTATGCACCATTAATTCTATGTTGCAGGGGAGGGAACTTAAGCAAAAATTCAAGTGAGCCGTCCAATCAATAATAACCAAAATGGAACGTCTCATTTTCCATTTAAGTGCTTTCACCCACCGAAGAAAATGATTCTTGCCTCGCTGTTGCTCATCCCCAACCTTTCCTTATCTTAAAGCTCTAAACAGACTTATGAGATGCTAAGGAAACTAAAACATTATTTCAAACACAAATACTTTTGTAAGAAACTCAATTTTATTCCAGGACTATACAGCGAGTGGAACTAGGTTGATGCCACATAAGCAGGGAAGGATGATTTGTAATTAACAGATGGACTGTTTTTATGTTTGTATAATTGAAAACCATTTACTCTTTTAAGTACGTAGGAGTGGCTTGGTGTAATTAAGAAAGGCTGGTCTTTGGAGAACAACAGGTGTCCTTCCCCTTCCCCCTAAATGTTTCTCCTTCACATATCCCATTTATTCTGTGCTCTGTCAGAAAGGATATGCTAAGGGTCAGCCTAGCCATGTGGTCTTGGTCTCAAGCTCTAAATTAGTGGTCAGAATTAATGAGGTTTTACTGTCTTATAACTGGTCTTCCTTGTAAAACTGTAAAACATAATCCTACATCTCTTAATGGGTGGTTGATGTAATTTATGGTCCATCACTTAAATGGTTTTAATCCAGAAAGTCAAGTTGACTTTCTGAGTGTTTCCTTTTGTGGAATGCCCGAGGTCAGGCTATTGTCAAATCACAGATTTTCTGAGGGAGAAGCAGCTGCTAGGAGAATTGAACATGAGGGAATATCAGTCAAGTGGTGAGAAAAATCAGAAAAGGATGATTTGGGGGATAGAATAGAGGGCATCTAGGGTTCAGTCTGTGTCAGGAGGCCAGGAATGCTTGTCACAGGCAGAATAGAACCATCTCAGCAGAGTGGGCCACTGACTGTATTTCTGAGTATACTCCAGGTGTATGCACAGAAATCCAGGGCAGTGGGCTATGATGAGCCAGCCCTCTTTCCTAACCCAAAAGTCAAAAAAGTGTGGCTTTCTCTGAAGGCTTTTGGACATATGTTCAGTTATCCTCTAAGGAAGCAGTATCCTTCCTCCGGGACAGGGAGGATAGAAGGAAAATTTTATGAACTGGAAATTAAACAAGTGAATGCAAAATACAACCAGATGTTGGCTGGCTAGGTTCGAGGAGAATTGTCCAAATTTCAGGTTTTAACATATATATATGTATATATGTATGTTAGAAATGAGCTTTAGATGAACCATCCTACCAAAACAAGTTGGTGCTGTTTATTCGCTTAATTATAAGTGTGTTTCAAATATCAGATTTTCTTATGTTAAGTCAGTGCTTGGTTTCAGTTAAACCTCCTCAAAGGTCCTTTGAAAGAACCTAATGGAATTCTTTAAGATTGAAGGTCCTAAACTTTTTCTCTAGATTTGCTGGTTAGCCGTTTCCATTTTAGGTTATTTCTAGCCTTGATGAAATAACTGGTTTCCCCCCTGAGTCAGACAAAATTAAGAAGCTCTTCAATTGATCTCCAGCTCTGATTTGCTCCTTGTGATTCAGGGATCAAAGAATGTTTACTTTCAGCACCGTGAGAATACCCATTGCTTCCACCCCAACAAATTCATAGGCATATCTTCATATTCATAGACATATAACCCTCCTCATGTGTCTCTTTTCAAGTCTTTGTTTTGTTATCAGAGAACAAGAAGATAATTTATACAAAATAGCTGACATTTTATGTTAAATCTTTTCACAATCTATAAGATGTATACATTTTGGTTCTTTTGATTTCTTTCTTTCTTTTCTTTCTTTCCTTCTTTCTTTCTGTGATTGAATAATCACTTTTTTCCCCACTGGGAAATCTGAGGCACCAAAAAAATGTCATTAACAGATGACTGGTTTGTTGAATACATCACAGAAAATAAACTTACATTATGACTTTTTGGACACCATTTAAATGCTAAATTCAGACAACCGTAAAAAGTAAAAACAGATTTGAAAAGAAATAATGCCATCAATCACAGGATTTTTACCTGCATGGAAATTGGATTTATTGAAATAAAATGGTAAATAAAAATACTTTGTGGCTCGGGAGAATCAACCTAGTTTCTGATACTTTTCTGTTTCCCTTGCTCCAAAAGTGTCATCAATCTCTCTGTTTGGATGCAGTGCAGCCAGGTGTTCAGAATCATAGGGGGACAAAAAAAAAATTAGTTTCTTACTGAACAGGGGAAATGAAACAAACAAAAAAAAGAGGTTGGTATAAACAGGGCTTAAAAATATGAAAAATGTAGACCCGTTGAACTGAACCCTTTTTTTCCCTTCCCCTGCCCCCCCAGGAATAATTCTGCTACAGGGCTGACTTCAAGGACGTGAATTGTTGACCTCATCCCACCTTCAGAACCTCAGCTGTTATTCTAATTTTTGCACCATTCCAGGCAAGTTGACTTTGTATGGAAATAAAATTGAACCTTAGGGGTCTGATGGAAATTCACTGTGACATTCAAATCAAGAAAACTTGCTGAAACCCACAGAGCCTTTTCCCCCATGGGCCCTGATGGTAGCCTCCAGAAGGTGCAACCTCTGGTGGTCCCCCTTCTTCTGTGGCAAGAATAAACTTTGGGTCTTGGGTTGCAACACCACCTGTGGAGAAAATGGTATGCGAGGGAAAACGATCAGCCTCTTGCCCTTGTTTCTTCCTCCTGACCGCCAAGTTCTACTGGATCCTCACAATGATGCAAAGAACTCACAGCCAGGAGTATGCCCATTCCATACGAGTGGATGGGGACATCATTTTGGGGGGTCTCTTCCCTGTCCATGCAAAGGGAGAGAGAGGGGTACCTTGTGGGGAGCTGAAGAAGGAAAAGGGGATCCACAGACTGGAGGCCATGCTTTATGCAATCGACCAGATTAATAAGGACCCTGACCTCCTCTCCAATATCACTCTGGGTGTCCGGATCCTTGACACATGCTCCAGGGACACGTATGCTTTGGAGCAGTCATTAACGTTCGTGCAGGCATTGATAGAGAAAGACGCTTCTGACGTGAAGTGTGCTAATGGAGATCCACCCATTTTCACCAAGCCTGACAAGATTTCTGGTGTCATAGGTGCTGCAGCAAGCTCCGTGTCCATCATGGTTGCTAACATTTTAAGACTTTTTAAGGTAGGTAAAGGCATTGTCTTTCTGACCATTGTGAAAAGACAATAAATTGTTCTGACTCCAACCACAGGTTTAAGAAGAAAGTGAACATGGTGAAGATGTTCACAGACCTTCTCAAGGTCACCCAGGTTCCTCAAATAGATGATTCCGTGACTGGGTTTATACATGTGTTGATTTAGTTAGTTAGTTTGGATTAATTGTGACTCCCCCCCGACCACCACCCTGAACAAACAGGTGATAATTTCTATTGAGTCCTTCACGTCTTTCGATATCTTCCTTATTGATGCTCATTATAAGTCAAAGCAAGTGTTTTTAGAGAGTATAATGAAATCTTAGCACATTTTTCATATGAAGCATTTCTATGGTGTTTGAGATATAAGATAATTTACTTGGTGAAGCTTCTTTAGAGTGGGATGCTCTGTTATGACAAAAGTTCTTATGTGAAGAAACAGTATTTATTACTAACATGTAGATGGGAGTGACACCCTGGGATATAATATGGCCATAAAATTGTCAGGTTTATAGTAACTTCAGTAGAGCAGAACCTCATTAATTCAGACTGCTCTGATGCACACTTGGAATAATTATATTTAATTCTTATTGAGTTAAAAGTTCAAGTTTAGCAGGATAATTTAAGCCTTTCTGAAACAGGTTTGATGATCTACTACCTATAAATTGCATTTACATATTGAATAAAATTGACAAAATAATGTATGGAATAATACTTTGAAAAGTATGAGGTGCCATAAAAATAAAGCTGTTGTGACTCACTATCTTTATTAACTTTCTCATTTTGCTTGTTAATATCTATTATGAAGTGTTCTATAATAATTTTTTTAAATTGAAAATACTTTTCACTGGTTTCTTAGTAGGACTTGACTTTTCCAACTTAATCGGAATTAATGAGGCTTTGTTTTATATTATGAAAAACTGTTCCTCTGCATGTTAGATTTAAAAACATTAAAGGAATATGGAGAAGTTGGAAAGGTGACAGCTATGGCAACAAAACTGAACAAATTGATGGAAAAGTTCACACAAAAAAAGATGAAAGGGATTGAATCAAGGACTCTTGGATTGGAAGATATCTTGGGGCACCACGGAGTCTGGCTCACTTTGTATGCTGGAATCTTCTTTGTAACATCTCCCTAGGTGGCTGTCCAGGTTCTGGATGAATCCCTTTAGTTTAGAGGACAGAATGCTAAGAGGCAGCTTAATGACTATTTTCAGATTGATGAAATTTTCTGAAATGAGGATGCTGCTGAGCAGAAGCTCTCTGTGTCTAAGGGGTATTGAAGAGGCATAGAGTGCTGGAGACATTTGGAAGGACGTTAGGAAGAGCCTCTTGGCAATGAGAAGGACACGAGATTAAAATAGGCAGCCAAAGGTGCTCTAATTTGTCATTTCTAGAATAATTTCCCTTGGGCTAGCTGACCCCTTGCTTGGAGACAAGACGAAGACCAGGATTTTCCAGATGTCTCTCCCCACATCCTGGGATCTAGAATTTCTCTCACAAGTCTCAATTCTGAGCTGCATGCCGTTTTGTGCTCTGTGATGGTGTCTAGATTTAACCACTTTCCCACCATCTTTTTGCTCTCTGACTTGATTTCTTTTCCCACTTGCTCCAAAGCATCTCTTTCCTGTTTTTAACTCTGTTGCTCAACAACACCCACTTTTATTTTATTTTATTTTATTTTTTTAAAGCTTTTAATTTTCATTCTGTTGGCATACAGTGTTCTGTTAGTTTCAGGGGTACAATATAGCGATTCAACAATTCTGTACATTACTCAGTGCTCATCATGGTACGTGTACTCTAATCCCCATTACCTATTTCACCTATCCTCCTTCCCCCTACCTCCCCTTTGGTAACCATTAGTTTGTTCTCTATAGTTATGAGTCTATTTCTTGGTTTGTCTCTCTCTCCATTTTTGAGGTTGTCTCTCTCTGTTTCCTTTACAACGTAAGAAGAGAGAAACCTTCATTAGAATCCTCTCCCTTCCTTTTGTTACCCTTCCTTTATATACTAATTCTTGTTCCCTTTAGTCCCATCATAATTCCTATGAATCCCATCTCCTTCCTATGTAGTCTGGTGGCCAGCCAAATAGAGACAAGGATTTGAGGAGTGGAGTATTGGTGACAATCGCCTCTCTGAGCTTTTTAAAGCATGTTGACATTAATTTTACACTAATAGAATCTGCTTATCTGTAAAATGGGGATAATAATGGTATGTTAGGTTTTTGGATGGATTTAATGAGAAAGTGCAGGTGAAGTGTTCCACCGGTACCTGCCCATGCCCTTCACCTCCTTGAGGGACCAAAGGGACCTTCAGGCCTCCTGAAGGGTGGGTGTGGTTTTTATGTAGGCTGGATCTGTCTTCCCTTTGTTCTGTTATGTCATCGACTGGCCAATTCTCTTTTCACTGCCTTGGGTAGTTCTGGAGGGACCTTATTTGCCCAGGTGGGGGAATGACCATTGACTCTTTGGGCAGAGCCCATTGTTGCAGGTCAACACTGAAGACTGTGGTCAGCACATGAGAGGGCTGCTCTTGCCACCTTGACCAAATCACAGAGAGTGGGTGACTTTTAGTCAGGAGGGGTGTTGGTTACGGTGAATATCATAACTAAAATCAGTACATTGGCACAGACTGAGCATTTATTACGTGGAAGCAAATGTATTTATTAACCAAATTACTGGGGCTTGAAAAATGTGTGTGTTTCAAAAGTAAGTGAGAGACTAGAGGTACTTAGCCTATCTTCCAGCTGAACCTAGAGCCCCAGGCATGTGCATTTAATGATAATTTTGATTGTTTTGCTACTTTAATTCACTTTGATGATTTACTTGAGACTCTAGCTAGCACTCTACACTGATATTAAGCATGAAATGATGATAATCATTCTTGGAATAGAAAATGTTTTACTTTATGTGTGAATGTATTCTGTTTAAACATGTATCTAGGATTGCCATGAAATAGTAGTATAGTTAGCAAAGGAATGTTTAGCAAATTAGTGCATTAGAGATTGGCTTACAATTTCTTTTTGAAAAGTAGTAGTGTGATAAAGCCAAATGCTATGATTTAAATAAAGGTGAATATTTAGGACAGTTTTTTGGAGTTTGGACCCCTTCAGGATGACATAACCCATAGAATCCAAAAAGATGCACAGATATCAATATATTGCCACTTATTCCTAAATTAATGGAGTTAAAAGAAGGTAGTTCCTCTTGGTTTGAAGTGGACTCTGAGAAACAAACTGAGGGTTTTAGAGGGGATGGGTGTGGGAGGTTGGGTGAGCCTGGTGGTGGGTATCATGGAAGGCACGTATTGCATCACTGGGTGTGGTGCATAAACAATGAACGCTGGAACACTGAAAAGAAATTAAAAAAAAATAAAAAAAAATACACAAACAATGAAATGTGATGATAAAGGATAAACAAGGTCCTAATTAATGAATTTACCCACTCTCCTGCCCAACAATAAACATTAGTTGAGGTCTTGAGAGTGTAGCTGGCACCTGTTTTAAAATTCTATAGAAAATACTTGTGCTAAAATTGGAAGTAATATCCAGATGTCTTAGTTCTCTTTTTTTGGACAACCCTGGAATAGCCTTGTCTTCACCTGCTATATCTGCCTGGGCTAAGCTGTGTGGGAGACAAAGGCCTCCAGGCAGCTCTCTCTTTTTTCAGCCTTGTTCTTCCTGTAGCATCTACTCCTGTCCCCTGTCTCCTTCTATGTTCTAATCGAAGCCTGGTTTCAGGAAAAGAGCTCTGTATTATCAGTCATCTGCATATAGTATGTCTATGTGTAAGTCGGGAAGATTCTATTTTCTGCAGGATCACTAATAGTGGGATGGAATAATTTGTCTTTATGAAGGGGAGTCAAGCATCGGTTGAAGAGTTTCATTCAGCTCCCCCAGCAGAGACTACACCTTGTGGGTGGCCACCTCCTTTGCCCAGGAGTACAGCGGCTCTTCTCCTCTCTAGTGGGAAGAGATGTTGTTCTATTTTTGCTTCTCTTTCTATCAAAACCCAGAGACAAATGAAAAAAAAAAAAAAAAGCCAGCTTCTAATTTCAGAGGAGAGTTGGACAGGGGGCTAGAGCTAGAAGCTGTCCTGCGGTCTCTGCCCGTAAGACAATGAATGCTCTACTAAACCAGTGATCTTCAGCCCCATGAGGTGGGGTTCATACCCTTCTCTGTCCTCATTCCCCCAATGGGGTGTGTTGGTTTATCAAAATGACCTCTGAGGCTTTTCAAATGTCAGGACCTAATGTGCGAGTATATGCCTCCCCCAGCCCCCTGGGAATCATGTCTATGGACTGAAGTGTTTTGAATTTCTGAAGTGTGTTGGGAGTGAAAACAATTTGGAGAGCCACAGATGAGGACTTTAAGGATCTGAACTTTTTAGAAGCACTGCTGTGCCTTAAAACACACACGTGTCATAAATGGGTTACTATGAGGGCAGAGTGTTCACTTAGGTGGACTGTTTAATCTTTACAGCAAGTTAATGGTTTTAGATAATAGTGGTATCTGTTAGGATAATGTGACATGTAACTGCAGAATAGCAAACCCAGAACCGCTTCACCCTGCGTATCCAGAGGTGAAAATGCCACCCTGGTGGCTCTTGTATTGCAGAGAGACCAATGAAAAGAGGGGCTGAGCTCTCAGAGATTGTGTAGTTTAGAAAGAACTAAAAAAGAATGAAGCGGCTTTTGGAAATGTTGACTGGGAAGCCCATAATTCAATTTTTTTTTTTAAAGTAAGTTTGAGGAATTTGCATATGTTTTATAAAGAGCTCAGATTTTTTCCCCTTTCTGGAACATTTTCTACCCTCTCCTTTAAATTAGAGCAATTCTATTCCTCAGAACACTAATCATATACTTACTTTGAGCAAGGATTGAATGTTCTACGTTAAAAATAGCACATCAATACTTGGAGGTAACCACTCACATTAATGTCCACATAGATGCATCTGGGTCATAAGAGGGCAGTGTCAGATATAATTTCTCTCTCTCTTCTTTTTCTAGTTAACATTACCTAGAGAATGAGCTTTCTACTCTCGAAGGATAGGGGTTAGGAAGTTTTTAGTGTACACTTCCAGAGCAATCAAATGAGACTTAAATAGAAATCCATTTTTGGGTGGGATAACTTCTTTACGTGTGCAAGTGGTCCAGTTATAAATGACTAAAATTGACTTTAATGTGAAGTAGCTGAAGTACAGTGAAACATTCCATTACCCTGGAAGTCTTCACCGACATTGCTATGTTTACAGAGACAGGTTTCTTTCAAGAGACTCTACTAATTGTAGCAACCACTTCCATAAAGCCAAGCATTTCTGTGAGTCACTTATCGCATACAGTGGGCTTTATTAACTGTAAACTCAGATGAAGTAAATCTGCCATAGTCAGGCTCATCTTGGTTAGATGGACAGATCTGTGAGCCCAATCAATAAACTCAGGAGGAGGTAACATTTCGTGTTAAATATTACTTGATGGTAAATAGATAACGGCAAACTGAAAGATAAACTCCTTAAATCAATCCTTTGCTGTGGTAGCAAGCTCTAATTTAACTTTGTGAAGAGCCCACTCACCTCAGATGCAAGATGAGGGGTGTTCTCTCTGATAGTGGTTCTAAGTGAGAGTACTGGGGAAGTGACCATTGTCCATGGTTGCTGGACTTGTAGTGAGATATAAATATAAAACATATAAAATTTATATAAATAAATAAAATGTGGACTTGGTAATGTCACTTCCTTTCTTAACATTCTTTAATGGCTACCATTAAGCCCAGGATGAAGTCTACCTCTACTTTGGGAAGTCTTTTCTCACTTCCCTTGATGAGATTAAGTTTCTTTGTTACACGTACAGAGTTTCACTAGGGCAGGATGATATCTTGAAATATATGAGGGCACGTATCTCTTGCTTGTTGCTGTATTTCCAGCACCTGGCATGGACCTAAGAATCCAATAAATGTTTGCCCAACGAACGAATGAACGAATGAATGAATGAACTGTATCTCTCTATCTCCTTCATCTCTACTCTCTCCCTCACCCCAAGCCCAAACGTTGGAAATAGTCTGTGTTGGGTCGATAGGACAGAAATGGAATTGTATTTATTTTACTTTTATACTCTTTGAGAAAAAGGAACAGAAGGAGGAAGAAGGGGGGAAAGAAGGAGACATAGTATATTTTGGGAGTTACTATTTTCATGTGCTTCCTCATTTTCCTACAAATTCACATTTTCTCTAAACAGATTTTTAAAATTAAAAAAATAAAAGACATGAGCACATTCTCATTTTGGAAAGTTTAAGAAATGAATAAGTAAATAGTGTAAAATGGAAAGAGACCATATCTAAATTCATTTTAATAAAATTATACACATAATTTTATTAAAAGATCTATGTCTTGTGACTTTTTGCATGTAAGGATACATCTGGGAGACATTTCCTTGTTGGTTAATATAGTTCTATCTCAGTAATTTTCAACCCTGACTGCACGTTAGCATTACCTGGATAGCTTTTAAAAAAGTGGATGTGGATATGCTCAAACTCTCCAAGTTTGGCTGGAGCCCTGGTATTGGTATATTTTACATAATTACTAGGTGATTCTGATATTTATATAGGATTAAGAACAAAGAAGTGTTTTAAGCAGCTGTTTGGCTTTTGATTATATGAACAGACTGTTTATCTCATAAATCGCTTAGTGATAGGTTACTTCACTTGTATTTCTTAAGATCATTTATCATTTGGGAAAAAGTTTAAGCAGTACTAGAGGCTCATGTAAACACATCATCCCCAAAGGGAATTTTGGTATGACAGGTCCCCTTTACGGAACAGCAAAGGGTATGAATTACCAGAACGCCTTGCTGTAATGCAGACTCACACATGTCATGAAAAGATTGTGGCTTTTCATGACACGAAGTAACTTGGAGTCAGTGTAGGGGTCATGCGCTCAAAACACTTAAGGAGCATCGTGACTCTTGTCGGGTGAAGCATATTTTAAACTTCGTGAACTTAAATTAACCTTACTTTTCTTTTCCTTAGCTGTGAACAGTCTGAAATCCTACCATGAATACTGAAGGTATATGAAGAACTTAATTAGTGATTAATGCCTATCTTTGGAGTGTTTTAAGTAATGAGATTGTTTTGAAAATAGTGAGGACTCTTTCCACAAGAACGGCTTGTGAATGGATGCTATTTGTTACTTTTTTCCTATCTGAGAATATTCGTTAAGCTCCGATACACCCGGTTAAGGTTCATCCTCACTGTGGGATTGGAGAAGGAACAAGAAAAGTCTGTGTCCTCAGGGAGTTTACATTCTGGTGGGGGGTAGAAAATATGAGGTATACAAACAAATGAAGGCAGCCAGTGACAATGTCATAAAGAAAATAAAGCAGGTGGGCAAAGACAAGGCACGAGCTTGAGCTCGGGTGGCAGGAAAAGCCTCTCTTTGAGGTCATGGTGGAATGATAGGACAAAGCCAGTCAGTAAACTACTAGAGAAAAGCATCCAGGTAGATTTTCCTTTTTCCACAAGCTCCCCTCAATCCATGCCCTGGTTCAAGAGTATCTCAAAGGAAACCAAGTCCTGGAGAGTAACGCCTCACCCCCCCATTTGTTATTGAGGTTTTCAGAGCCAGGATAGACCTGATACAGGAGACTGGGATGGGAAAGGATCTGCATGTCCCCTTCTCTCCCTCCCGGATGTGGTGCTGGAGGCTTTCTCTGGCCAGGGGCACAGGTCTGACTCCCTCACTCAGGTGTCCTTCAAGTCTCATGCCAAGACAGACCTGAGGGCTGAGCAAGCAGGTGCAACAATGTCCTGTGCTCATACAGGCCTCTTGGTGCCCCAGGAGCCCTGCCTGTATGGGTGGGGCCTCCTGAGGATCCTTTCTGACTTGGAAGTCCAGGTTCTTGGGAAACCCAGGGGGTGGGACTGGCCCTCAGGATTTCCAAGAACATGACTTCACCAAAGAGGCTGACACCCACCCCCCCCACCCCCCCCCAGCCAGCAGGCCAGACCACACATTAGGAAGATGTGAGCCTGGGACATTGCAGGAGGGCGGAGGAAAGCCTCATATCACAGTGAGACTCCTAGGGCAGGTGGGCAGTCAGGGGCTGGAGGCTTCTGGCACGGTTCACCATGTCCTAGCCAGCCATGTTCCGGGTGGCTGTGACAGGTGGATGACACTAATGAGAGACTCGAGCACCGTGATAAGGGCAGTGATTCAGAGGCCCACTCAGAAAACCCACAGAGCCAACTAAAGGTCCCTCAGAGACATTGAACAGGTGAAGAAAGCAATAGAAGAACTCATTTCCAGCACAAGAGATAAACAGAGCAGGCTTGATTAAGGGCTCGAGCAGCGTGTCCGTGGAAAGCATCCAGAAGTCTGCTGAGCAAGTAAGAGGAGGCCCTGAGGGGGCAGCAGGGCATGAAGGAGAAAGAAACCATGGCAAAGGCAATCTGGGCATAACCTGGGATGGACAGGACAGTCAAGGTGGGATCAGAGAGCCTGCCCAAGAGAGCAGCGCACTCACAATGGGGTTAGGCACAAACAGGAAGATGTTTTCACTCAGCATTGGGGCAGCCCCCTTGCACCCTCTGTACAACCCCCCCCCCCAACCCACTGGCCGAAGGTGGCATGAGTCCGAGCCCTGACACAAGGCCTCACCCTTCATCCCGGTCCATCAGACTTTGCCAACAGCATGCAGGCCTCTGCTGCCCCCTCCACTGGATGCGATTTATATGTATATATATATATATATATTTTTTTTTTTGAGATTTTATTTTTTTGACAGAGAGAGAGAGAGAGAAGCAGAGGGAGAGGGAGAAGCGGATTCCCACTGAGCAGAGAGCGGGGCTCAATCCCAGGACCCTGAGATCATGACCTGAGGCGAAGGCAGATGCTTAGAGGACTTAGCCACCAGATGCCCCTGGATGCAGTTTATTAAGAACTTGTCTGAAAAACTTTGTAGAGCAAGTCAGGATATATGTGTGTGTGTGTGTGTTGTGTATATATGTGTATCCATATACACACACATGTACATATATGTACACAGATGTATATATACATATGCAAATATTCATATACACACATATGCATAACATATGCACATGCACACATACATATATGCATACATATATACATGTGAATACACACATATGTGCATAAGGAAAGTTCTGTGATCTTTCTACTCATTCACCCTAAAAATTGCAGTGGTTGGTTTAAAAAAAAATTTTATAAGTTTTTTTTTTTTTTTTTTTTTTAAAGGAAGTTTTAGGTTTGCAACAAAATGGAAGATCGCAATGGTTTTATTTGGTTTCAGGACAGGTTTCTTCCCAGACTCTTCTGTAGATAACTTTTTGCAACAAAAGGTGTACTTTTCTCGGAAGACAGAATCCAAAGGGTGTCCCCTGGTTCCTGCCCAGTAGTTCTCAAACTTGAGCATGCATCAGAATTACCCAGAGGACTTGTTAAAACAGATTGCTGAGCCCACCTTCAGAATTTCTGAGTCAGTAGGTCTGGGTTGGGGTCTAAGATTTTGCATTTCTAACAGTTCCCAGGTGATGCTGATGCTGCTGTTTCACAGACCACACTTTGAGAACCACTGCTCCATATAAATCACTTGCTGGCTGACTTAGCAAGTCAAAGTACACAAAACAAAAATGAGATTGAACAATGTTCTGTCTGGTAGCAGACTTTTTTCTTTTGACTCATGCCTGGTTGGATTTCTGTTCATATTGGTCATAATCACAGCAGCTGCTGTATGGATCTATTTTTAATTGTGTGCCCTTTTGGAAGTTGTGTTCCTTATTAAATAATGCATAGCTCAGGAGTAATGATCAGCATAATGGTCACTTGAACATGATTCTTAAAGCAGGGTCACTCAGATTACCACTTTTACTCATTTTTACTACCTGTGACAGTGGAGCAGACTGATTTAAGAAACTTAGACTGTAAGATACACATTAACTGGGAATTGAGAATAGTAAAAGACGAAAGAGGCTATGATTTGTCTCAGCTACCAGCAATTTGTCTTCAGAAACCATGACAGCTACCTCCTGATTCCCATTATGCAATGAGATTGCAAATAACATTCCACAGCGGTCTTAATCAATAGAGGGTCACCAGAGGCGCTTCTTTCCCCATAGTGGGGGAAAAAGGGCCTATTTACCAATTTAAGTGATAGAATACACTCTCTGGCAAGTGACAGAGACATCTCTTTTACCTATAATTAGGGATTTTCCTTATCTCTAAGCATTCTTAATAACATAGAAATATACATGTAATCTTTATGCATTTTAAGTACATAATGAGCACCAGGCTGATGGGGTGGGAAGGAGTCCAGGTAAAGCATCATCCAAAGCCTCCTTTATCTGTTTCCAGAATGAGGCCAGTCTTTCCTGCTTTTCTATGTTAGGCTCAGCAAATTAATGGGCATGTGTTTTCAATATTAGTCACTAGTTTTCTTCCAAGACTCTCCTAGGCTTCCCCCTGTGCTTGGGACACTGAGTTCCTTGGTATAACATAGCCCCAGATCTCTCGGTTAGGACCAGCTCCTAAGAGGTCATGGGTATGTCTCTGTGTCCCCCACACAGCCACACTAGGGTTCCCTGGGGATGTGAGAATGGTGATGTATTTTTTTTTTTTAAGATTTTATTTATTTATTTGTCAGAGAGAGAGAGCGCACGCACAAGCAGGCAGAGTGGCAGGCAGAGGAGGAGAGAGAAGCAGGCTCCCTGCCGAGTGAGGAGCCTGATGTGGGACTTGACTCCAGGACTCTGGGATCATGACCTGAGCCGAGGGCAGCGGCTTAACTGACTGAGCCACCCAGTTTTCCCAAGAATGGTGATGTATTCTTGTTCCAGGTTCTCACCTTTGCTTCCTTTCAGATAGATTGAGATTAAACTGCTTTCATGAGTGCTTGTACTATTTCTCCCACTTTAAATCTAAGTATTTACATTGTGGCAATTTTATAAGAGTTCTCAAAGTGGTTTATCATGTTAGCTCTGAGAATGTTTGAATTTATATTGCTTATAAAACAAATGGCATTTCATACTCAGGAAGATTTGTTGTACAAGTATTTGTGGCATATAGATATTTATCATCAGGAGCTGTCTGTTCAAATTATAGATTATTGTGATATACTTATCGTGGTGCTAATACTCTTTGAGTAAAACAGATTAATACAAATTATATGAAGTCAGTCAAGCTTTGAAATCAGTCTGCCTGGGTTCAAATTCTGATGTAATGATTATTAGCTATATTACCTTAGGAAGTTGGTTAATCTAAGTCTTAGCTTTTTTTTTTTTTTTTAATCTATAAAGACTATGTAATAATAGTATTTCCTTCATAAGGTTTTAAATGAAGATAAATAAGATAAATTGCATGGAGTCCTAAGCAAGAACCTTGGCTAATAGCACCATAAATGTTTGCTGTAATGATAATGAGGAGGAGGACACTGATATCTACCATTAGTAAGATATTCATTTTGAGTTATACCTTTTTTCCAGTTTCTCAGTTGTTCATTCTTATTTTATGAACAATGGCAGGTTAGTATTAGATGTGTAGTCATTGCCCAAGAAACAACACAATTAATAGGTCCAAATAGGCTCTGGCATAGAGAAATGTGCTCCTACTCAACCCTCTGGGGGTTGTCTAGATTTTGAGTAGAATGAGTAGGATGAGTAGGTTGAGTAGGATGTCTAGATTTTGAGTAGAATGTCTAGATTTTCTGAAGACTGGACATGAGATAGGGACCTCACCAACCCCATGCTCCAGCCAACTGAACTAAAAAAGTAGTGGTAGTTTTATTCTTTGCAAATACGTGTTTGGTGGTAAGAGTCCATTTTTTAAATAAATAAGACCAAAGGGGAGGATTGAATGACCCAAAGATAAGCAGAGCTAAATCTTGATGTTGATCCAAGAACCAAACAAAAGTACTATTTTTGAAAAAAGATATAATGAATTTTTCTCCTTTGGATTCCTTCCCAGTAACCCCAGTTTGATGGTATAGGAGGTAGAGTTGTGGTTGAGGGGAAGCAGCCGACTAACCCCAAAGCCGGATGGCAGCTCTTAAATCTGTCTTTTGGGTTGGAATTCCCTTTCTTTTCCATGTTTGATACAGTGTTCCATCGTAGAAACACAGGCCCACTTTGAACAAAGAATACTATCTTTTTATTGAGGGAATAATGTTTCTTTCTTCCAGGGATGAACTGTGTAACATTTATACCTACACTTTCTGATACAAATGTTAGACATGTAAGCACTGAAAGAACTCAGAGGTACTTTCCTTAGAAGTCACATTTATTTTTGGACAATCAGAAAACTATTGGACCTAAATATATTAAATTTTGACTCACACTATGACTTATCTTTCTCTACCTGTTTAACATGTGACTAATTTAGTCAAACACATATCAGTTATACCCTGGTAAATTTTCTTTCTTATCAAACATGGATAATTTACTCACAGGTAAAAGGGAAAAAGAAATGATATTTTCATAATGCAGAATTCTTAATGAGGTCTATTTAGGAAGGACTGAATCCTATCAGAGGTGCCAAATAGTAATTGGTATAGTTTTTAATTTAATTTTTTCAGGGTTCCAAGATTCATTTTTTATGCACCACACCCAGTGCTCCATGCAATATGTGTCCTTCTTAATACCCACCACTAGGCTCACCCATCCCTCAACTCCCCATTCCTCCAAAACCCTCAGTTTGTTTCTCAGGGTCCACAGTCTCTGACAATTCGTCTCCCCCTCCAATTTCACCCAATTCACTTTTTCTTTAAACTCAGCGCTAAATCTTCTTTTTTTTTTTTTCCCCCACCAAGAGAAGCAGAATAAGATGAAGAAATGCCAGGTTGTATTTTCTTAATTTTATAAATGAGGAGACTATGGCTCAGGAATAAAATATTATTCACTTATTCTCCTTCTTTAATAGGTGTAACAGGTAGTAATAAATCAGTCCCCCAGCAGGGATTTATTCAGTGTCTCATAAGTATATGCATCATGTTTGACACTCTAGGGAACAGCTATGAAAGTAGATGCTAAGCCTTCATATTATTTAGATCCAATTGGGGAGAAATATGTAAAATAACCCAAACATCATAAAGCGATATAATAAGGGCTATAGTGTGGTGCCAGGTTTTGAAGAAAGGCCAGCCTCACCTGAGGAAGTTGCAGTTATCAGTCAGGGTCTTTGTATGGTAATGGGGAGGTTGGGCAGGACCCAGAGGGTTGAGTAGGAGAACATCAACCCAGAAGCCAGGAGAGGAAGAGGGCTCTTCCAGACGTAGGGAATCCCATGAACCTTTGACCTGGTGTCTGGTCCTGTTCAACTATGTGAAGATGGAAGTAAGTGAAAACCTTTTTTGTTCTTCATAACATCGCTTTCCTATGATAAAACCTCAAAGGATCACTTTAAGCATCTTTTAGGAGGATTTAAAATGAGGAAGATTGGAGAGCTATTTCCCTGCTCCCATTAAATACAAAACTTGGGACCTTTGCTAAAATCCGAGCCAGGTGTGTATAGAGCATGGAGAGGGCAGAATGCTAAGCCCTCAGTCAGGGTAGGCATAGGTAAAGGAGGTGAATTGCTGTGGGATTCAAGCACAGAGCTGGTGGACTAAGGAAAACCCTTACCCCCACCCTCCCAATTCTTTGCACTTTGGAAATCCACAAAACTTAAGATCCAAATTTTTTTTTTTTCATTTGTCACATGCATATCTTGACGGTTTATGTTATTCTCATTAAGCAGAGGTATATAATTAATTGTTGAGAGAGAAATGAAATACATTATCAGTGAATTGATTTTATTTGCCTTATTCCAATAGGCAAAACCACTGTCCTTGAGAGGCCCATAGTTTCTTATTTCTATCTTATTGACCCCTGACTAAACTGGAAGTAATCATATCTGTACTTTCTGTTTCACAAAGTGGTCATAGATCTAGACAATGTAAAAATTTGGAGAATTTACAGGATTCTCGGTGTTGTATTTTGAATGATTTGGAAATTGGTTCTGTACTGAAAATGGCATAAATGATTATTTTTCTTCTTAATGCTACAGTACCTTAACTTGTAATTTCTACTCTTATAACCTCACTGATTTAAATGGGAGCTACTTATAAGACGCTCTGTTGTCTTTGAAACCACTGGGATGGAATTTTAAAGCCTTGTATCCCTCCCCAGCCCCACTCCCTGCCTGAGGAAAAGAAGATGCTGGAAATTCCATTTTTTTGGTTTGGATTACTTTATTTCATTTATATTCATGCAACTAAAGTACCTAGTGAAGTTTTGCATGTATATAAATTAGTATTTACAGGTAACACCTTGCTGAAAATAAAATAGATTAAGTGGAGAATATTTTTCCCACAGCTTCCTTCTCTAACGAAAATAAAATAACCCAACACCACTCCTTAACTGAATGCTCCATCTGTCACCTCCATGCTGCTCTCAGCCAACACTGTCCTAGGAGGAGTATGGGGCCAAGGGTCTCTGTGCAAAGCTGGATGGGTTTAAACACATGCCAGGAGAAGTGGGATTGGAAGCTTCAGACTTATATTTACTTTTACGTATTTTTTGAATTATGAGGAACTAAAATGAAAACCTGTATTTTTAGACTATAATTACAGTTAAATTTTAGCCTGTACTGTTCAGTATTAGGCATAGACATGATAAAAAAAAAATAGATGTTAAATCAGTGATCTAAAATACTGTAGTGGTCCAAGGTTGATGAATAAATATTATTTTAGCACCTTATTTTTAAAGTTTCATGATGTTTAAACTAATAGTATTAATATTTCATTCTAGTAATGTGGTACAAGTTTAGGATTTGAAGTAAAAATAAATATAAAATCTATAAATATGCTGATCACATCTACATGATGAGAATTAGCCTTAAAGAATCTATGCCCTGTTAGAAAGTGGTTCTTGTGAAGGAAAAAGTATATAGTTTTGCATTGTACTTTGTTTTAGGTAATTCAGTTAAATTCCTTAGTGGAGTTCCACCATTTCCAACTATCATACTCACTAATAGACATTAAAAAAAAATATTTTAGGAGGTTTGGCACAAACTAGGTTATTTTTTTCTAAAGTTGTTTTTCTTAGTTCTCCTAATACTTGCCATTATGGAACCTTAGAGAAGGAAGGAATTTCTGAGATCTTCCATTATAGCTTTTCATCCAAAGCAGACTCTAATATATTAAGATTTAACACTGTCAGTGATGAGATGCTAATAATCTCACAAATTGGCCCACTCCATTTTGTAATGACATCAGTTTTTTTCTTTATTCTGAATTGAAATTTTTCTCCCCCCTTGAAGAGTTTTAAGAATGGTTTTAATTCCAGAAAGGATGGGGAAACCCATCTAGGCAGTTGGAATCCTGGTGCTTAGGAGGGGTACTTAAGAGGGGAGCAGATGTTATGGTTAATCACTTCTCCCCATGGACCCTGCTCCTGTCTTCTGATGCTTTTTTTTTTTTTTTTTCCATGAGACAGACATTCCTGTGTCTTGAGTTCTTTAGGCTGAAAGTTCCTATTGCTTTACCTGTTCCTAATAGTAACAGCACAAGAGCTAATGTTTGAAAGCTTCTTATAGACTGGGACCTGTGCTAAACACTTACATGCCTGATCTTATTTGATCACAACTCCATCAGATAGATAATGATTTTCAGATGAGGAAATGAGGCTTCTTAACATTGAAAGTAAGTGGCCAGTGGGTGTTATATGTAAGTGATGAATCACTAAATTCTATTCCTGAAACCAATATTACACTATATGTTAACTAGAATTTAAATAAGAATTTGAAAAGAAAAAAATAGTAAGTGGCCAAGCCATACTCAAACCTTGGTCTGACAGATGCAAAAGTTCATGCTTTGGACTACTGGTTTGTATAACCTTTTGTATAGTACGATTTTAAATCCTTTCTGTTACGCTTTCCTTCCCCTGAACACAATCCTACTGTTCAACCCTGTTCTAAGTTAAGTTCCATTTTTTCCTTTCTATTCTAAAAGATTGCCTTTGAGCAGAAGACTTAACACACAGGACTTCAGCTCTATAGGACTTACACTGTAAGCCTTGTGTGGAATGGCTGCAATGGCAGATGGGAGGGCCGGAACATCTTTAGTGGGGAGTGGCCTCAGTGCAAGGATTGAGTGTGACTGCCCATGAACCCATATGGCTTCTCTGCTCCTGGAGTGGCCACACAGTCCTCAAGGTAGTGTTGGGAAACATGTACTCCTTTAGTAGTGTTGATGGGAGCTCTCTTCTGTTACAGATATTTTCCAAGGAGTGTACTGAATGGGAAGAATTTATATTATTACAGATGGCCAGAGCACTTTATGTATCAGGAAGTTTTCCATGGAAGGACTAATGTATCCAAAATTATTCTTTGAAGTTAATGGCAGGATGTGGTAAAACTACTTGGACTTCAGAAAAACAATGAGAACATCAAAATAAATACATGTGGTTTGTGCCTACTCCTTTCCCAGACTAAAATATGACCCGTGATAACATTTCCTCAACACATGAGATCAAGTTCTAGATCAAACACAGAGGTGATAAAATGAGCGTATTTGTATTAAGGTTCTTTCATTTAATCCTCATTTCCAGTTTAGAGTGGTCGGGTAGGGAAATTGGGACCAATGCTTGATATTATCAACATCAGAAAAACAGACAACACATTTTCATATATGTGGGGAGAGAACAGAGTTCTAACTCTATTTCTTGCTCCTTGGGAAAGGAAGAGAACTGGGTTCTTATAGCCACCTTTGGGGACAGACCTGGGCAGCAACCCCACTTGTCCATCAGTTAACTACCCCCAGAGCCCTCCAGTGCTCTGTGCATTCCCTGTCACTCTACCCACCTGCCTCTTTTTTCCGCCTCATTATTTCACCCCCAGACTTCTTTAACCCAGCTAAGATGTATTTGGTTATACCTTTACTTTGAAAACACTTCCGGTGTTTTTAGAGTTCCTCTTGATTTTCCTATTAGATAAAAACAGCTTTTAATATCTTTTGTTTCCATGGTAATGGATTCCAAGAACTACTTGAGAAAACTACTAGCTCCATGTGCCAGTGTGTGCCACTGGAAAGTTGGAGCATTGTGGACTAACACAATAAAAACCAGCCCTCCTATAAGAGGAGAGCAAGCTTGAAAGACACTTGGAACAATGGTTGTGAGATGATGTGAACATATTTAAAATGAAATAAAAAGTGAGTCCTCTATTGCAGGCAAGTGGTTTGGGAGCATTAGCATGAAATTTAGGGTTCACTGATCAGCTGAAGGCAGAAAGAACTAAACTAACTTTAGGCATTAATTTCAAATTTAACAGTATGTAAGAAGCCATAGAACCTCATTTCTGAATTTTCAGAAACCTTTGAATATTTTGCAAGGGCCAATTCTGCTCTTGAGAAGTTGGAGGAGGATATAGGCAGAGGAGAGCCTTCCTTGTGCTATTTGCTTTTTGGTGAAAGGAAGATTGTTTCTCAACCTTAAGGGAGTCTACTTGGTGTTGTCAGCAAATATACCCCCTAATAATCTGGGGTCCAGACTAGAACCCAATAGAAAAATATGTTAGAGTTGGCCAAAGACAGAGCAAACAAAAAAACCAGGTATTTTTCTGGGAAAAATAGAACTACTATTATGAACAGTCTTAGGTTTCTGAGTATGTGGAAGGAGAAGGAATAGTCAGATTTTTTAGGTCAACCTTGCTTTTTATTATAAGGGGGAAGAATGAAAAGGAAGAAAAAAGTCAGAAGGAAGAAAAGAGGAAGGAAGGGTAGAAAAGAAGATCATAGGTGTGTGCCAAGTTGATCATATCTATTGGAAAGAGAGAATGAATCAAAGCCCCTTCTTTCCTAATGTGGATTTTAATATTTAAAATTACACTTGCCATTATTGAGGATATTAAGATACTTTTATGTTGAACTGATTAAAATTACATTTGGAATAATGAATGTTATGTAATGTACAAATACCCTCCCAAACACCTTAAAAATTTTTTTTTTTAGGATAAAAGTTACAAACAACCATAATGGAACATTTTCAGAAGCAGTCTTCTAGAAAACAGAGTGTTGGGGAACCAGGAGCACAGGGCCAGCAGATCCTATGAAATCGTTTACTAATAAGATTGGGGGCTCCTCACCTGCCTGGAAGGATTCAGGACAACTGCTTCTAATGAAATTAAAAGGAGGTTGAATGAGTCTAGAACCCAGTATTCATTTTCTTTTTAATAGTCCAGGATTGAAGATGCCTCTTAATATAGGTCTTTTATATATATCTGGTAGGGAGCATTTACCAAGTCTGACTGATTTTGAATCTAGCTCATTTCTTTAAGCATTGGAGCAGGGATTCAAATGATCTTCTTGTTTCTTCCCCTTGTCTAGATCTTCATCAGACCTCATCAAAGCCACTTTAGTTCCTTTTTTTTTTTTTATCCCCAGCAGCATGGATTGCACACAAAGTGGGGCTTTTGCCTTTGTAATTGGAATGTAAATGTATCACCTTCTCTAAGGAGCGAGGCCCCACTGTGCTGAAGGTTAGCTGAGACCCACAGCTTAGCAAGGAGCCCCCTGTGGTGTGAAGGCAGGTCAGCCTGTTGGCTTTGAAAAGAGCCTTCCATGATTACCAGTATAAGCATTCACCAACCCACTGTAATTCCTGAGGAAAAGCTCTGTGGAATTTCCTGGATGGTTCCTTTCTTTGTCTCCACCCCAGATGTGTACCCAAATGGCAGACAGACTATTCCCCTGTGGAAAAGGTCTAGTTAGCTCCAGCGTGTTCCTGGTGTAAGAGATGGAGGTGCCTCCACTGGCTCCCACTTTCTTCTCTTCAGTCTCTCCTTTGCCCTTTTCCTGTTTTCTTGTGAGTTACTTAAACATTTTATAGAATTTCATTTTAATTTAGAGTGGTGTTATTTTGATTTGATTTGTATTTTAGAGTATGTCTCTTTAAAAACCTTTTTTTGTGGTTCTACATATAACATTTTATATACATAACTTATCATCGTCTACTGGTGTTGACATTTTACCAGTTCTGTTGAAGTATAGGAACTTACATCCCTTTACCCTCCCCCTTTTATGATTGTTTTATATATGTCCCCTGTGTACCTTGAGAACCATAATAGAGAGTGTTATGGGTTTTTGCTTTAATTATAAACCATATTTAAAAAACTAAACAGAAGTGAAGTCTGTTGTATTACCCATGTTTTTGCTCTGCTGTTCTTTCTTTCCTGATGTTCCAAGATTCCTTTTTTTTTTTTTTTTTAAATCTTCTCCTTTCTGTTTAGAGACCGGTCCTTAGCCATTCTTTTAGAGTATGTGTGTTAGTTTTCCTTCATCTGAGAATATCATTCCTGAAGAATATTTTCTCTAGACAGAATCCTGGGTTGATTGTTCTTTTCTTACAATACTTGAAAGCTATTGCACCACTTCCTTCAGGCCTGCTTGATTTCTTATGAGAAATTCTCTGTCATTCCATTTGTTTCCCCCATGTAGTTAATGTATCATTTCTCACTGGTTACTTTCAAGATTTTTATCTCTGTCTTTAGTTTTTAGAAGTGTGATTATGATGGGTCTTGGTGTGGATTTCTGGGTTTATCCTGTTTGGTGTTCACTGAGATTCTTGGGTCTGTCTTTTGCCAAGTTTGTGAAGTTTTCAGCCATTACTTCTTTAAATACTTTTTCAGCTTCTCCCATCTTTTCCCTTTTCTTCTGGGAGTCAGATGATCTAAATTTTAGATCTTTTCTTATAATCCCACAGGTCTCTGAGACTCTGTTTGGTTTGTTTGTTTGTTTTTATCAGTGTACTTTCTCCTTATGTTTTTGATTGGGTAATTTCTATCCTTACTTCACCAGTTCTTTCTTCTATCTTCTCCATTTGCTGTTAAGCCTATCCATTGAGGTTTTTTTGTTTGTTTTTTTAAATTTCAGTTATGGTATATTTTAGTGCCAAAATATCCACTTGGTTCTTCTTTGTATCCTTTCTTCACTGAGAATCCTTAATTCTTTTTCAAATCTTTCTAGTTTTTCATTTGTTCCAAGGATGTTTGTAATTGCTTATTGATGCTGACACCACTCTGGCTGTCGGGGGTGGGGGGTGGCTTGGCACTGCTCCACGTGACCTCCATTGACACTGCTGGGACTTGGCACTGCTGAGTGGTAAAGTCCTGAGTCTCCCTGGGCTCCTCTGATACCACCTCAGAGAAGGATTGCAGATATGTAAGTCTAGTCTCCCCATTCAAGCTTCTCTAAAATCATCATGGTCAGAGGGTTAGGATACCTTGTTATTATCTAGGACTTTACTGATGTGGCAGGGGTGGGACTACAGTTTTTTCTGCAGTGTTTGGCTGGAGTAGAGTGATTACCTAAAAGTTTTCTATCTAAAGTGGCTAGGCTAACTCCTTTCCTGGTTCTTTGGAGAGGGTTTTTTTTTTTTTTTTTTTTCTTTTTCTCCTATGCCTATTATAATTTCCAGGTTTCTGGGTTCTCTAGTATCTAGTTTAAAATATATGAGGAAAAAAGAAAATCTGGGAACTCACCACCTTGTTATTCCTTGGGTCTTCAAGTCCTTAACATTCTTGACTTCTCTTTATCTTTCAGAGTCTTCTTATGTTTGTTCTAGATGTAATGTCCATGGTTTTTAGCTAGAGCTAAGGGAGGAATAGGGAACAGTATGTTTGCAACTTCCTGTCAAAATTCCTTTTGATCCTTATCTTTATCCATTCCAGACACCTTTTGTATTGTTTCACTCTCTCAAGGTCAGAGAATATAGTATAGTTTTGAGAACATCCAGTAATTCTGTAGGAAATGTGGCTTGGAATAGGAATCTCTGCAGGATAGAACCAGCCTCAGGCACTTCAGCAATGGCAAGGGACATTTTGGGGAATAGGCCCAGTCACATGTTTTGTGGTTAGATGAGCCTGGGTTCAAATCCTGTTTCTACCAAGTAATTGTTACATAACATTGATACATTTTTTACTCTCCTCCAGCCTCATTGTGTCTACCTATTGTGAGTAGAAGTGGCATATTTCTGGTGCCTAGTACATTCTAGGTGCTATAAAAGAAATGCTATTATTACTACAAAGCCCATCATACATTCTCTGGATATTTTGTCAATAATCTGACCTCTTCTAGGAGAGAAACAAGTCCAAACTCAGGAAGCTGTTTAATGTAAACAAGTCATAGTTAAATGATCTCCAGAAATGATGTCTTCCTGTCCCAAATACTGCATCCAGTAAGAACATCAGTTAGAACATGGAGCAAATGCAGTGATTTCTCTAAGAAAGTGGAGTAGAATCATTCCAAAAGCAATGGGTGGCTTATTGTTAAAGTTAATGCTGTGATGAGATCCCCATTCTCCATTTAAAAGATTTTACAAAGCAAGAAGCAAATTAAGGGGCCTTAGGGAAGGTTTCTCTGCTCCCTAAGGATCAGAACTGGAAGAATGAGTCATTGGTAGTATTTTTAGGCAATGTTCAGTTGCTGATAACCTCATCTTGATTGTTTACTGACTTCAGAATATGTCTTTTACCTCCTAGCTATAAGTCAGGTGAGATCTGAGAGGGCAGGAAGGAGGGTGTTGGCTTTTCCCAGGGGAAGAGTAGATTTTTTTTTTTTTTTAAGATTTTATTTACTTATTCATGAGAGACAGAGAGGCGGAGGCAGAAGGAGAACCCAGGGATCATTACCTGAGCCTAAGGCAGATGCTTAACAGATGGAGCCACCCAGGTGCCCAGAAGGAGTAGATTTCTAAGCGGGAAAGGACAATGGGGCTATTCCTGGCTTTCTGAGTCACTGAACTTACTGTTGTTGGGCTCTAGATAGAGATGGTCTATAGAGACCTTTTGACCATTGTGGAGACTGAGCTTGGAACACTCATGGGGAAGTGCAGCATCTGGTCAGTGTCCCCAGACAGGGGATTCTTATACAAGTGATTTATTAAGGAGCATTCTTAGGAGAAAAAATGTGCTTTCAGGGGAAGCTTAGGGTCCTATGAGATGCTCTATAACATCAGTCACATCAGAATCTATTCTGTCTTGAAGTATAGAAGTGGGGACTTGATATCTTTGCACCAATCAATTCTTAACTAGGGACTACCTAGCCCTGAGTTAGGGTAATTCTCAGGCACCTTTGGGCAAGGTGGCTCTATCACCCAAGGTTAGTTGTCGGGGAAAATTTACAAGCATGAGGGAACAGTAGCATTAGTAGCTGCTGGAAGAGGGATCTCTGGAAACATGGGCATGGCTTCACAGGGCTCATAATGGCACCAAGTAAAAACTGTTGGTTTGGATTACAGAAGGCCTGGGTCCTAAGCCCTAATTTGCTGTATGACTTTGAGCAAGTCATTCAGTCTCTCTCTCTGCTTTACTTGTAAAAAAGGACTGGCAAAGGTGAACTCTTAAGGCCTTGTTGACTCAGATGAGTTGATTGAGAACATTGGATTTCGTAAGAAATGCTGGCCAGTGGCCATGGAAACAAAACCTTCAAGAAGACAAAGAAGGCAACTTTGAGGTTATTGTCACATAGCCTGAAACCCAGGGAAGCATCTTTGGGGGCCTGGAAGGGACAAGGTTCCTTACCCTGGGGACTAAGACCTATACAGGCCTCAGGTCAGGGGAGGAAGAGCTGTATGGTTTGGTGACCAAGGGGATAGCAAGGAAGTACACATTAGAGACTTAATCTGGAAAGTGGATTCTAGGTAGAACAAAGGCTCCTTGCTTCTTGTCTTAAGTTTTTGCAGTGGGAATCTACTCTAGTTAGAAGTGCATAAACAATGAATCTTGGAACATGAAAAAAAAATGAAGTTAAGATGTTTAAAAAAAGAAATTATAGAAAAAAATTAAAATAAATAAATTTAAATAAATGTATTTAGTATCTGGACTTCAGTTTCTTATATTTTATAAATGTTTTTTCCCATCTCTCTAATAAGAGCCCTTTTCATAATTTGATTACATTATTAGTAACATTTTGCAATAAGTCCTTGAGTTATTATTGCAGTTTGTATGCTGGCCAGGGGAAGAGGCTGTTCTTTCTGTATTTTTGTATGTGCCCATAGGCAGAAACTGTCCAGCTCTAGGGAG
The DNA here is from genome assembly GCF_010015895.1 of Lontra canadensis. Lineage (NCBI taxonomy): Eukaryota > Metazoa > Chordata > Mammalia > Carnivora > Mustelidae > Lontra > Lontra canadensis. Next base: position 17,357,310 of record NW_022630996.1, read on the forward strand.
TACTAGGAGCAGGGGAAGCTGGGGTTGGGGTTGAGTGAACCCTCAGTGATGTCAGGCCTAGGGCTCTCTCAGGATACTGGAGCTCCTCCCTGTAATGCAGACAGTTTCCTTCTGTAGGACAGAGGTTTCTAATGAGGATATTTTATTATAACATGACACAAGCAGTTGATACTTTGCTGTTACCCTTGTTGAAATACAGCATAGATTCTGCGTTGGTCTCTGAAACTTCTTGGTGGTGTCAGGAAATTATATGTCAACATCCAACAAAATAACTTTGGGGAGGCTCCTTTTCTCTTGCAGGTCTTTGAATTACAAAGCTTTTGTCACTCTCTGAACTTTAGCTCATCCTGGATACCCTCCAGGCTGGAATGCCTTCACTATGGAGTTGAATCTCAAACTGAATTGATTGGCTTCATTGTAGGTTAGGAGGAAACCTTCAGTGGGCATTGTTTTGAGGAAGGTCTCAGCCTGGTGCAGCGAAAGGAAATTCTGCTGAGGAGTGAGCTGCCTATTTGCATGGGTCTTGCTACATTAGGGAGTTGCTTGGTAGATTGGCTTTTCTAAAGGAGAACTCGGTTTACAGCCTGGTCAGCAGATCTGTCTGTGGTCTGTGGGGGCTTGTATACCTCAGATGTCTCATCTCCTCTGGGTGGAGGTTTTGAGATGGACATGGAAGCTCACAGGCATATTATTGGATTTGCATGAGGATAGTGTGGCAGTGCTGCTTTTTCTGCTGACTCTCCTTTCTCTGGGCTCTTGAAATATCTGTGTTCATAAATAGTGGCTTATTTAAAATTCAACGCAAAACTGTAAAAATAGTTTCATTTAGAAAGAAAAATTAATAATTTTAAGTACCTCCTTAGGAGATTTAGTAAAAATATGACTTATGAAATAATTTTTGCCATGGAAAAAAATAAGTCTTTACTGTATTTCTGTATTTCAGTCTTGGCGGTCGTTGACATTTTAAGGATGAAACTTCCGTGGCTGAGATGTCACCTGGACAGATATCACCATTCGCTACTAATGATGATTGATGGTAGTCAAAAAAATTCTTCTATGACAAGAGGGCACTTGGAAGGCAGGTTATAAAGAGCAGTTCTCACCATCTAAAAGCATTTGTTATCACTCATGCTTTGATGCAGCAACACATTGCAGTTCTTGGCATAATGAGAGCCAGGTTCCAGGAGTTACTGCTGCAACCAACTCTTACCTGCCAAACTATAAAGACAAACTATTTTGAGGATTAAAGGATGGAATTCCTTTGTGCTTTGTTGAAGCAGAACTGAAAGGTTTATAATGATGGACAGAATCATTAGGAGGCATGAAAGAAAAAGCAGCAGCAAGGCTGAAAGTGTTCTGTGCTAGAAAGGAGTTGATGCCCTTTGAACATTTAAGTTCAAATAATATGCCGTCCCTTTATCTCCGGAGAGCACACTACTGACCCACTGTTGGTGGAGTGTGTGCTGTGGGTTGTTTTCCAGCAGAGGAGATAGATTTTCTTCAGATCTGTCTCCTTATACTGGTCAGAGATCTCCTCTGGGACCAGTGACAGGCACTGAGGAGCCCGAAAGCTGGAGAAAGGGGAGGCTGGATAGTAATGGTGAATACATATTGAGTGTGGACAATGTGTCAGGCTTCCTTCTAAACAGTTGACATGAGTCCCCTCAATTATTTTTCATAAGCAACTGTCTTATGGAGTAGGATGCTTCATAGTCTCACCTTACAAAGGGGGAGGTTGAGGCTAAAGAACTTGTCCAAGGGCACACAGCTAGAAATTGAACTCATCATGGATCATGCCAGGACAGCAGCTCTTTTTTTTTTTTAAAGATTTTATTTATTTATTTGTCAGAGAGAGCACAAGCAGGCAGAGTGGCAGGCAGAGGCAGAGAGAGAAGCAGAAGCAGGCTCCCTGCTGGACAAGACAAGAAGCCCGATGTGGGACTTGATCCCAGGACTCTGGGATCATGGCCTGAGCAGAAGGCAGCAGCCTAACCAACTGAGCCAACCAGGCATCCCATGAACTCATCATGGATCATGCCAGGACAGCAGTTCTTTTTTTTTTTTTTTTTTTTAATTTTCTTTTATAAACATATATTTTTATCCCCAGGGGTACAGGTCTGTGAATCGCCAGGTTTACACACTTCACAGCACTCACCATAGCACATACCCTCCCCAATGTCCATAATCCCACCCCCCCTCTCCTAACCCCCCTCCCCCCATCAACCCTCAGTTTGTTTTGTGAAATTAAGAGTCACTTATGGTTTGTCTCCCTCCCAATCCCATCTTGTTTCATTTACTCTTCTACCCCCTTAACCCCCCATGTTGCATCTCCTCTCCCTCATATCAGGGAGATCATGTGATAGTTGTCTTTCTCCGATTGACTTATTTCGCTAAGCATGATACCCTCTAGTTCCATCCACGTCGTCGCAAATGGCAAGATTTCATTTCTTTTGATGGCTGCATAGTATTCCATTGTGTATATATACCACATCTTCTTTATCCATTCATCTGTTGATGGACATCTAGGTTCTTTCCATAGTTTGGCTATTGTAGACATTGCTGCTATAAACATTCAGGTGCACGTGCCCCTTTGGATCACTATGTTTGTATCTTTAGGGTAAATACCCAGCAGTGCAATTGCTGCGTCATAGGGTAGTTCTATTTTCAACTTTTTGAGGAACCTCCATGCTGTTTTCCAGAGTGGTTGCACCAGCTTGCATTCCCACCAACAGTGTAGGAGGGTTCCCCTTTCTCCGCATCCTCGCCAGCATC